>NC_057803.1:508531130-508532060 GCF_018294505.1 Triticum aestivum
GGGGCGGCGTTGAGGCGGCGGGGCAGCGGCGTCGGGAAAGGAGATCGAGGGCGAGGGCGAGGGAGAGAGAGGGGATCGAGGGCGAGGGAGAGAGGTGGGCCGCCGGGAAGGACTATGGATGGATGGAGGCACAATACTAATGGTGCACCACCCCTCGGTGCGCCATAAGTACATCCACACTAATGGCGCACCTCACCCTGGTGCGCCATTAGTAATTTTTTTTCTGCTCGAACCAACAGGTTATATTCCACCTGACCTGCTCCACATCAAGCGCCCTCTACTAGCTCGACTGGTCAGCAGCTAGTTCTCACACTAGGAGGTCCTGGGTTCGATTCCCAGGCTCCACAATTTTTTTTCATTTAAAATACTTATTTATGGACAGAAAATAAAAGTTATACAAATGGTTAAAAAATTGCCATGGTACGGTACAAATAAGAATTAATAAAATTGCCATGGACGAATTGAAAACAAGAAAAAAGCGGCCATGTATCTAAAACTATTTTTTTTACATAGTCTGCCGTCTATGAAAAAAGAAAAAAAAGGTTTTTATTGCAAACTTGCCAT
Organism: Triticum aestivum; assembly: GCF_018294505.1. NCBI lineage: Eukaryota > Viridiplantae > Streptophyta > Magnoliopsida > Poales > Poaceae > Triticum > Triticum aestivum. The sequence continues at coordinate 508,531,695 of NC_057803.1, forward strand.
GTATCTAAAACTAGTACTCGTATTTGCATAATCCCTCACCCCCCTGTTGACTCCCGGGTGGCAGCTAGATGCACTAGCTAATGTGATGGGTGTGCGTGGGTTCCCTGAGGAGAGCGTCCACGCCCATTATAAAACAAACGCGTGACTTCCCCCTCTGCCTTGAGATTCGTGTAGGGGAACGGACAATGCAGAGGAAGTTCACGTCAACATGCAAAAAAATTGACATCTGTTTTTCATAAATTGGGAAAAAAGGTTCTATGGGTGTTCTACTCAAACTCCAGCCAGACCGGAGCCATGCTCGCCGGCAGGCGGGGATACCTTTTATGAGTATTTGAGTAGGGGAGGGGTGCGGGGGGTCGGCGGCGG
>NC_057803.1:508532222-508535584 GCF_018294505.1 Triticum aestivum
GGTTGAGTAGGGAAGGGTGCGGGGGGTCGGCGGCGGCGGTTGAGTAGGGGAGGGGTGCGGGGGGTCGGCGGCGGCGGCCGGTGGACCGGGGGGTGCTCGGCGGCGAGGGGGACCGGATCTGGCGAGGTGGGATAGCGATCGAGATGGAGGGGGATCGAGATCGAGTGTCCATGAAATTTGAAAATATTCATGATAGTTCAAAAAGTGTCCATGAAATACAATCGAGAAATGAAGGCTACGATTTAAATACAATCGATCTTAGCTAGCTATCTGTTCACAATCTTCTTGCCCTTCTTTTTCGCAAATGGAGTTCTTCTGTGGAACGGACGTCCTTTAGGTAGGGTGGTCCTGCTTCTTCTTGTGGTGTATGCTGCTACTTCATCATCGTCATCATGTTTGATCCTCGGGTCGCCGTACTTGTCGAAGTCTTGCTCATTGGCTACTCCATCCATTCCGATGATCTTCCTTTTGCCTCTCCTCACGACAACACGACTGGGCTTTGGCGGGTCGGTAATGAAGAAGCATTGGTCCACTTGGGAAGCCAGTACCCATGGCTCATTTTTCGCGGTGACGTTTGCGCCCGCGGTCTAGGATTTGGCTTCGGGTATAACCATGGTGGTGAAATACCGGTCTTGTTTTATGACGTTCTTGGCCCATCTGACACGGAACATCGGGACCTTCTCTCCAGCGTAGCTCAGCTCCCAGATCTCCTCGATCCTTCCGTAGTATCTGTCCTTGTCGTTACCGGTGTAGGATTCCATCGTTACCCCGGAGTTCTGATAACCATCGCTCTTCATGTCCTTGGCCTCGGTGTAGAATGTGTAGCCGTTGATATCGTACGCCTCATAGGTCATCAGGTTGTGCTCGGCGCCCTGTGACAAGGCGAATATGAGTTGTTCTTCCGCGGAAGAATCCTCATGTAAAGGGTACGACAGAAGCTTCTGCTTGAACCAACGCGTGAAACATGAGTTGTGCTCTTTGAGTATATCTTCGTCCGTCCTCTGTTGGCCTCGGTCATTGTACGTCTTCTTAATAAAGGTTTTGTGCTCTACCACCCAAGGATCGACCACGTCTATGTGTTGTAGCACGACTAGGTTTGCTCTTTCAAAGTCGGCGAGTCGACCCTCGAAGTCGACATGCATTTCGCGGCGACCCTCACGGTGACCCCATCCAGCGAGCCTGCCGAGGTGCCTGTTGACGGGCAGACCAACGGGGTTCTCGATGCCTAGATAATTCGTGCAGTAGGAGATGCACTCTTCGGTCAGAAAGCCCCTGGCTATGCTTCCTTCTGGATGTGACATGTTGCAAACGTATCCTTTGATGACACCATTCATCCTTTCGAACGGCATCATGCTGTGCAGGAACATCGGCCCGAGTTGGATGATATCCTCCACTATATGGACCAGCAGATGCACCATAACGTCGAAGAATGCGGGCGGGAAGTACATCTCAAGCTCGCATAGTGTCACCACGATCTCTTCCTGTAGCCTTCTGAGTTGCCTCACGCCAATCGACTTTCGAGAGATGACGTCGAAGAAGTTGCATAGGCCAAATAGCGTTTCACGGACGTGCGCGTCCATGATCCCACGGATTGCAACTGGAAGTATCTGCGTCATCAGCACGTGACAGTCGTGAGACTTCATCCCGCTGAACTTCTGCTTCGCTGGGTCTAGGTATCTGCTTATCTTCCCCGCGTAACCGTAAGGAAGTTTTACTCCTAGGAGGCAGGTGAAAAACTGCTCGATCTCCTCCTGACTTAGAGTGAAGCACGCGGGAGGGTAGTCATTTCCGGTCTTCTTGGCCTTTTTGCCTTTGCGACGACTTTCTGTGTCCTGCTTCGCTTCATCATCATCATCATCATCATCATCATCATCATCATCATCATCATCATATATAGCGGGAAGCTCCTGCCTGATGCCCATTGATTTCAAGTCTGCCCTTGCTTTCGGCCCATCTTTGGTCCTCTCTGGCATGTTGAGCGGGGTACCAAGCAGACTCTCGCACACGTTCTTCGTGATATGCATGACATCAAGGCTGTGAGGCACATGGTGGATCTTCCAGTACGGCAAGTCCCAGAAAACAGACCTCGTTTCCATACCTTCAGCAGCGGCTCTGGCGTCCCACGTATTGGCTGGCGTTTTCCACAGCATGTCAAGCTCCTCTTTCAGCAGCCCCAGATACAGATTGATGTCGTTCCCTGGTTGTTTCGGCCCTTCAATTAGCATACTCATGTGAATGTACTTCCTCTTCATGCACAACCAGGGGGGAAGGTTGTACATCCACACAAACACAGGCCAGGTGCTATGTGTGCTTCTCTGGCTGCCAAACGGATTGACTCCATCGGTGCTCGCGCCCAGCACGATGTTCCTTGGATCGTTCCCAAATTCTGGGTATTCGAAGTTCAACGCTTTCCACTGGCTCGCATCCTTAGGGTGACTCAGCATCTTGTCTTTTTTATCTATCTCCGGATCATTTGCGTCATCTTCTCGCTTCTTCTCCTCCCTATCCGCGTGCCAACGCAGGAGCTTTGCTACCTTAGGATCCGCGAAATACCACTGCAGACAAGGAGTGATCGGAAAGTACCACACCACTTTTCGAGGAGCTTTCTTCCTCTTCTTGTATCGAGTGACACCGCACACCGGACATATGGTAGACTCCGCGTGCTCGTCCCGATAAATGATGCAATTGTTCATGCACACATGGTATTTCACGTGCGGTAAATCCAGAGGACACACGATTTTCTTCGCCTCCTCGAAACTGGTCGGGCACTTGTTCCCCTTGGGAAGACGTTCGTGCCAGAATGGCATGTTCTCGTCGAAGCATGCGTCGGTCATTTTGTGTTTTACCTTCATCTCCAGAGCCATGAGCGTTACTTTCAGGCGGGTATCCTCGGGCCTGCATCCTTCATACAATGGAGTAACCGCGTCTAACTCAAGTTGATCCATCTTGGCTTTCTCTCGGGCGGCAGCTCTTGCGTTTTCCGTCTGCTTGAGAAGCAGCTCTTGAATATGAGGGTCCTGCACCCAACCCATCGATGGTCCAGCGTCGTCTGCTCCGCCGGCATCATCATCATGTCCTGCATCACATGATGACTGTGTACAGCATCACCGTCGTGATCATCTCCTGGGGATTCTTCGTCTTCTCGCCCCCCCCCCCCCGAGCCGCGGTGGTTGTCTTGCTGCCCTTCCTCATTTCTTGCCCGGCCCCCATGGATGACTTCGTAGTCATCTTCATCACCTTGCCACCGATAGCCATCCATGAAACCACGCAAGAGCATGTGGTCCCGCACCTGCCCGGAATCCGGGTCCGCAATAAGGCTATTCAGCTTGCATCTTCGACACGGACATCTTATCTCCGTCTCG
>NC_057803.1:508535596-508547595 GCF_018294505.1 Triticum aestivum
GCTGCCCTTCCTCATTTCTTGCCCGGCCCCCATGGACGACTTCGTAGTCATCTTCATCACCTTGCCACCGATAGCCATCCATGAAACCACGCAAGAGCATGTGGTCCCGCACCTGCCCGGAATCCGGGTCCGCAATAAGGCTATTCAGCTTGCATCTTCGACACGGACATCTTATCTCCGTCTCGTTCTTTTGAAGCATCTCGGCCTTCGCGGACCTCAAAAACCTATTCATGATGCCTTCGGTCATCGTGCGGACCATGGTCGCCTGCGGGGTAGAGCAAAACGATATTTTAGAACCAAGAAAAAATTTGGCATGACTTTCCCCAAAAATAGGACCAAAAAGAATGCTTAATGCCAAAATTCTCGCCGAAACAGAAATGAATCAACATTCCGGCAAAATATTGGCAACTATCGCATTTCAAATACCGGTACACCTCCAAACACAAACACATATGCAACACCACAAACATATGCAACACCACGAACATACATAGATCTAGCTAGGCCATAAAAAGTGCATGTGCACATTGTTGTAGGGAGAACAACATAAATATAGATTCCCCCCTTACTTACCTAGCAAAACAAGGTAACTTAACCACTTAATTTGAATGAATCTATGGTGGAAATGAGGTGAAAAAGAGGAGGCACCCGAGACAAGGAGGAGGCGGTGGAGAGAATGAAGTGGGGAGAAAGTGAGTGTGGGAGGAGAGGTTGTCCAAAATATCTTGTTGCTGCCCACTTACTAATGGCGCACCAGCAACAAATGCGCCATTAGTAATCCAGGTTACTAATGGCGCACCCCCTATTGATGCGCCATTAGTAGTTTTGCAAAAAAAGGAATAAAAACAATAATAAAAAAATAACATTAGTGGCGCACCTTCTGGCTGGTGCGCCATTACTAGTTACAACTAGTAATGGCGCACCACCAGTGGATGCGCCATTAGTATGTTTGGACAGGCGCACTAGTTCAAAAAAATTGGTACTAATGGCGCACCGTGGGCAGGGTGCGCCATTAGTAGTTTCAACACTAATGGCGCATCAGAAGGTGGTGCACCATTAGTGTCAATTCCATCTATAGCCCTTTTCCTAGTAGTGGTTCCCACTCACAGTTGTACCCAATATAAACAACCCAATCTCCATTTGTTTCTTCCCAAGCCTTGCCCTCAAGCGATGGCATCTTAACATCATACGTATCATTATCAAGCGGCATCAACTTGCACAAGGCGAGGCTTCCCTCGTCCCCGCGCCAGTCAGCAGGTTCATGGCGAAGACGATAGGGGAGATCAAACCGATCCTGGACCCTTGGGTTCCTTGTAATGATGTTATTAGTTGAGTCGAGAATGGTCTTGAATGAACCTGCCATGCTAGCCGAGGTGATGACGTCGCACCGATCAATGAGTTCCTCCACCACGTCATCTTTCATATCGGGGCAAGAATAATGGGGTCATGTCCGGCCTGTTCCCTCCATGGAGAAGAGGATCAAACAATGTCAGAAGGAAGGGTGAAGGCAAATGGAGGGAGGAAGAGCGTGCGACAGCAGTTCCAAATCGAGAGGGAAAGGCGAAGAGGCGGTGGATGGTTTCCACGGTACACGAAGAGGCGCCTGGGGAGCGAACGGTTGCCACAGAGGTCACACACTAACGACAAGGGCCGAGTGAACCGCATGCGTATATCGCACACACCTTGATCTGGCTGACCATTTCTTTTGTGTTGCCTAATCACAAACAATTCATCTGAGTGTACTGTATGCTGTATATCGCACACACCTTCATCTGGCCGCCCGTTTCTTTTGTGTTGCCTAATCACAAACAGTTCATACGAGTGAACCGTATGTTGTGTATCGCACACGCCTTCATCTGGCTGCCCATTTCTTCTGTTCGTCCTCATCGCAAACAGTTAAATGAACTGAACCGTATGCCCTTCATCGCACACGCAACTAAAACCTAAACCGTGTTTGATGCATCCGTCATCGCAAACGTTTTATACATTTCTAACGGTTTTCATACAACGCCATTTGTGATTATTGCATCGCACACAGTTTCTCGAAGGGTCTCTGATCATAGTGTCGCGTTAGCAGCATCCTGCAGTAGTGTATGTTCGGTACTTGATCGGTTGGATCGCGAAGACGTTCGACTACACAACCGTGTTAACCTAATGCTTCCACTTTCGGTCTACAAGGGAACGTGGACACACTCTCCCCCTCTTGTTGCTATGCATCTCCTAGATAGATCTTGCGTGATCGTAGGAATTTTTTTGAAATTGCATGTCACGTTCCCCAACACTATGGGCCATAGGGGAGAGAGACGGAACACCACAAGGGGTGGCGCACGCCCCCCATGGAATGTCCGAATTGGACAAAGGGAAGGGGTGCGGCCCCCCTTTCCTTTCCCCTCTCCCTCTCCTTCCCCCTTTCCACCTCCAAGAGAAGGAAGGGGGTGACTTGGACTAGGAGTCCTAGTCGGTTTCCCCCCCCCCATGGTGCGCCCCCTAGGGCCGGCGGCCTCCTACCCTCCTCCTTTATATACGGGGGCAGGGGGCACCCCAAAGCACATCAGTTGTTCTCTTAGCCGTGTGCGGTGCCCCCCTCCATAGTTTACTCCTCTAGTCATAGCGTCGTAGTGCTTAGGCGATGCCCAGCGCAGATCACATCACCGTCACCATGCCGTCGAGCTGACGAAACTCTCCCTCGACACTTTGTTGGATCAAGAGTTTGAGGGACGTCATCGAGCTAAACTTTTGCAGAACTCGGAGGTGTCGTACGTTCGGTGCTTGATCGGTTGGATCGCGAAGACATTAGACTACATCAATCGCGTTAAACTAACGCTTCCGCTTTCGGTCTACGAGGGTACGTGTGCACACTCTCCCCATCTCATTCCTATGCATCTCTGTAACACCCCAAAATTTTAACCATGATTTGTTAGTTAAAATTTTGCCAAGAAATAAAATTTTCATTTTTCAGGATTTTCTTTGATTTCAGGGCCACCCATTTCTTTGATATTATGGAGTTTTTACCCCAAGTGAAAAACTTTCCAAATATATTATTGGACTTGTATACCCTCTCAAGAAAAATTTCTTTTATCAGTGGACTTATTTGCATAATTATTTTCTCCTGAGCTTCATTTCTCTAAAAATGGATTTTTCATGAGTTTTGGAGTCAGTTTGCACTGCAACCCTTTCAAATACTCTTTTAAAATTCTCACCAAAATTTGGAGATGTCAAGTGATGCTCCCACATCACTTTTTTGCAAAAATATCATTTAGTCATTGGAGATTTTGAGCCCTACCTCAAGTTTTCAAATCTGGTTCAGTTTGTAAAATTGCACTACAACCTATTTGAATATTTCCTTAAAGCCTTCACCAAAATTATGGGATGTTGGTAGTAGTATATAATTCAACTTTATGCAAAAACCCATTGATGTTCTTTGAAAAAATTGAGTAAAGCATCCTCATCTTCATTCTAGTCCAGCTTGGTGAGTTGTACTGCAACCATATTCTAACTTGCCCTTTTATCCTTGATTCTTTTTCCTGCTTATAGAACACCCTACCAAACCCTTAAGTCCAGGAGAGTGGACCCATTGGAGGATTTTAAGTACATGCAATGATGCCATTTACCTTCTGTCCAGGATTGGTTTTCTCAAAAACTTGCACTAACAAGTTTCTAGCTTTGACCAACTAACCTTACCACCATCACCTACATCTAAAGAGACCCCAGTCTGGAGATTTTGGCCATCCCAAGAGTTGCCTAGATGCCCTTGGCATTCTGTCAAGCACCTTGTGTGCATGGCCAGTTTTGGCTTAGTTTTTAGTTTGTGTTATGAACTTGATCCCCTGACCAAACCATCATGTCCACCAATCCCTAGCTAGTGATAACCTAGCCCTGTTAATTTGTGGTTGCATCCAAGCCTCCTAGCTCACTAGGGCATTTCGTCGAGCGGTCACGGTGCGTGCTCTAGGCGCGGCCAGAGCGCGCGTTTTGCACGTGCGTGCACCCATGTCGCCGCGTCCCACTGCCGCCTCCTCGCGCCCGTTCTGGTTCCCTCCTGCTCCTAGCTGACGCATCCGACCCCTCCCTCACTGCAGAGCCGCCCTGGCCCCCTCCTGGCGCCCACAGCGCCGCCACCGCAAGCCGCCGACGGCCGTAGCAGGCCACTACCATGGATGGCACCGCCCGAGCCACAGCAGCGCGCCAGCTGCCCCTGGAGCACGTACGCTAGCGCCCCCTGACTATAGAATGGCGGTTCGCCAACGATCCTATCCACGGCCACCGGGGAACCGACCTTGACCACCTCTAAAAGGAGCCCCGAGCTCATCCAGACCCTCAAGCAACCCTGTACCTTCTTCCTAGCGCTCCCGTAGCCAGCCAACGACGAAGGGAGGTCGTCTTCCTCACCTCCGTCCAGTTCGGCCACCGCCACGCTCTGGTTCAATTCGTCGCAAACAAAGCCTCCCCTGCCCATCCAGCGCCACCATCCTCTTCCCCTAGACCTTGCAGAGCCGCCCCACCCTTCAAACTTGATCTGGAACCACCGTAGCCCAAACCCACAATCCCTCCCGAAGCCACCTCCGCTGCAGAGCTTGCCGCTGGCGACTCCCTCCACCCCCGCCAGCCTATCGACCACAGGGAGGTCCACCCTGGACTAGCGGATCCATCCCCGCCCTCAGAACCCGGCGGGGAGGCGCTGTTTGTCGATGGCGATCGCCGGACCCCGCCACTGCTCGGCCAGAGGAAAAAGAGGGCGCGGGCGACTGGTCAAACCTGACCAGTGGGCCTGAGGGACCCGCTGTCAGTGACCCCGAGCCGGCCCGTGCTGGTTTAAGTGGTGATGTAAAAACCAAAGTACGCCTTCTCTACCCCGAAAGCGTATTCTCATTCGAACCGTTTTCTTTTTCTATTTTTATTAAAAACAGATTTTTGACTGAACTTTGACTAGCTATAACTTTTTAAATATAAGTCCAATTGACTTGGTTCTTTTTCTGTTGTTTCTCAAATTTGGTCTAGTTTATTTTCATATTTATTTGAAAATTTTCCAAACAACTTTTTTGTACTCTTTTTAAACTATGTGTTAATTCAAATTTTCTTAAAATAGGATTTTGAAGAAGAAGGCAACTTTCAAAAAAGTGCACCCCCACTTGCATATTCTTGAAGGCAAGCATTCTGAACCCTGGCATAATATTATTGTGTGTTGTTCGATACAGTTACAACATCACCCTGACGCGGAATATTCGTTATTTTATAATGAGATATGATAATACTCATAAGTGCATGTTGATGATTCCGTGCTATTAGAATTTGATATGTTTGTGATAGTAATCACCTCATATGCCTTTCATGCCTACCGGAAGGAATCCGGGAAAGGCTCTGTCTTGCGTAGACATGAGCTTGTCCCTAATCCCTCGTCGAGACGGTTGTGTCCGGTAAGTCTTGGTGAGGTATGAGGAGTGGTGATGCTGTATGACTGGTGTGAAATATACTTCTTATACTAATCATGCAGGAAATACTTTAACCTCCTGAGTCGACCATAGATCGAGTCTTGTTCCAGTAACCCCCATACTTGATTCATGCTACCACTTGCCCCTGCCATGGGTAGGGTACTGTTTAGTAAATTGCCAATCCCTTAACTAGCACACACCGTACAGAGAGGCCATGGTGGAAGATACCAGCTGCATCCGGTAGGCATGCCACTTGGTCCGGGGCATGGGTGTTTCCGGTTGGGACCGAGAGGGGGGCACCCCTTAGAGCGCGCGATATAAATTTGATCCCATGCTAATCGAGGTTGTAGCCTTCCCACTTAGAGTTTCGCTTAACGGGTGTTGTGGGTGATTCCAGACACCGGTAAGTTAGGTTGGTGTGTGCGGTCAGGTGTGTTTTCAATTAAAAGACCGCACACGGAATTAGTCCCGCTCGACTAAAGGAATCCGTTGCTCGTGGGTAAAGAGTACACCCTGTGCAGAGATTATAACTATTCGAATAGCCGTGTCCATGGTTAAGACTACAGTCTGGGATGGGTCAAGTGTCGGTCTTAGTGTCGGTCTTCGAAGGAAAAACCGCTAAACCAAAACGTTGATCATGACCTGTGACATACGATGATTATGACTATTATTATTGTGGACTAACCATTTACATTATTGAGTATCCTTGGGACGGTTCTACCTCCTGGATATTCACTATGATTATTCTTGTATAAGCCCTTTATGTGGTGTCGCACAGACGCCCGACTGTGGCATGCTTGTTATACCTTTTATATATAATCCCTTTATGCGGTGTCGCTCAGACGCCTAACTGAGGCATGTTATTATCCTTTCGAGGCATCGCTTTAGACACCCAATCGGTGCACTTTATTTCTATACTCGAGTTACTTATTCACATTTTATATGAATAACCTACTTGCGTGCATCATGAATTTTATTTCGTCACTGACAAGTGATTATGGAAAATTTCTGAGCATCATTATTATCTGTTATATTATACATGTGTTCTTAATGTTTACGAGTACATTCAAAAGTACTCACTGGCTTGTCCGTGGCTATTGTCTTGGCCATATTTCTTGCGTGGAGAGGAGTCCTGCGATGACAGCCCCGGAAACTAGGCAGTGATGATAGCAGACTCGTGAAGATAGGAGTTATCCAGGTCAGCTGTTCCTATGGGAAATGGAGTCCCATACACGGTGATGATCCGCAAACCGCTTCCACCAGCAGCCACTAGTAACCATATGTTGTACTGATAGGCCAGAATGGTCTTGTACTACATATTTTGTATTTTGCTTGGAGTTTCCGTATCAACTTGGTGCCTCATCAGCTAACAGTAATCCTGGGGCTGGTGAGCACAAGGGCCATTTTCTGGGAAATTAATATCCCAAAAATCCGGTCCTGACAACCTTGGTATCAGAGCGTCACTGACCGTTGGCTAATCCTATCTTAGCCAGGTCGAAAAACCTAGGTTAACGAACCCACCAGACCTTAACCTAACCCCCACTACTAGGGAAAAACCTTATACACAGAATCTTAGCAGCAGCGCGGCATAAAAAGAGGCGCTGCTGCTAAATAGTAGCAGCGCGGCTATGGAAAGCTCGCTACTGGTGCAAACTTAGCAGTAGCGCGTGATGCTTAAACCGCGCTGCTACAAAAATCCACCGACAGTACGCAACGACATAAGTTTACCAGTAGCGCGGCGTCAGGAAGCGCGCTACTGCTAATGCCATAGTAGTAGCGCGCTTTTTTGTCACTTCGCTGCTGCTAATTTTGAAATTGTGCACAGGGTTGTCCCATTTAGCAGTAGCGCGTGACAGGAAAGCGCGCTACTGCTACGCTCTTAGCAGCAGCACGCTTTTGCTCCCGCGCTACTGCTAAGACGCAGCACCCACCACCTTTTTCCACCTCCCCCTCCCCATCTCCTATCCTCCCTTTTCCCTACCTCCCACATCCTCCCTCTCTCACTCTTATTCTTCCTTAATACTTCTCCCCCCATTACTCTCCCTCTTCTACCTACCTTTCTCTCTCTTCATAACTCCTAGCTAAAACTACACCACCTCCATTAATTCATCTCCTTTCTCTTTTTCCTCCCCCCTCCACTAGTTGAAGTTGTCTCCTCCCAAATTAGCTAGCTAGGTAGATGTAGCATTTAGTTAACTGACCTATTTGCCCCCTAACTAGATCTTTCTTTGTCAAGAAGAGCTTTGTGCACTTTTGACCTCCCTACATCATCATATCCACCGTGTGCTCGATCTCGAGATAGAGGTGTGATTAATATTTCATGCTTTTGTAAAATGGAAATATGTTTATGTGTGTGTGATATGTTTATGGAAATTGTGTGTGTGGCATGAGTTGACGCCAAATTGTGCTTTTGAGTTGCCTATGTTTTGCCGAAATGTTGATTTATTTCCGTTTCGGCGAATTCCGGGCAAACTCTAGATCTATATATGTCCTATTTTTAAGGAAGGTCATGCCGAATTTCTGTATGACTTTGATGAATGCACGCATTTTTATAATCAATTTGTTTATTATTACCGTGCAAAGTTGACGATGGTCAGTGGAACGATGGTGGACAGGTGGTTGCGGTTGGCGGTGCAGGACATGAAGGAAAATAACCTGACAGAGGTTTTATGTCGTGTCGAAATGCAAAGGAATAGTTTGGCTTGACCCCCATGACGATGGTCGTGTCGAAGCGCACTTGCTCATGACTGGTTTCATGGATGGCTATACTCCGTGGATAATTGAAGATGAGGATGACGATGTTGAGGATGCCGACGGGGCAGGCAATGATGACACGGGGCAAGACGAAGAGATGATCGATAATGGCGGCGGGGAAGAGGCCGGACATGGCGGCGGAGAAGGGGCCGGACATGGCGGCGGAGAGAACGACATGGACTCCACGCAGCAGAGTTCATCGGTACTAAGTTCAATCGTGCGGGAACCTCATGTTCAAGCATTGCTTTGCAAGGAGACGAGTACTAAGAGAGCTGCTTCTAGAGAGGAGGCTAAGCTGGAGCAACTGGTGGTAGACTCGAACACTCCATTGTATGATGGTTGCAATCCTGAGGTGACCCGCTTGAGTTTCACGCTCCAACTCCTGAAGACGAAGGCTAAAAACAAATGGACCGACACTAGCCTCGATGAGCATCTCAAGTACCTAAAGGTTGTTCTTCCCGAGGGTAATCTATGTCCTAGTAGTGTTGATGAGGCCAAGAAGATCGTGTGCCCTCTTGATCTGCCACACGTTAGATACCATGCATGCATCAACGATTGCATAATTTATCGGAAGGAGCACGCGGAAAAAACAAGTTGTCCGGTGTGCAATGCTTCTCGATACAAGAAGGCCGGGAAGAAATGTCCCCAGAAAGTGGTATGGTACTTACCGATCACTCCTCGTCTCCAAAGGTATTTTGTAGATCCCAAGGAAGCAAAGCTAATGCGCTGGCACACGGAGAGGAAGAAGCCCGATGATGGAGATGATCCGAAGCTGAGACACATCAAGGATGGAAGCCAGTGGAGAGCGTTGAACATCTTCTATCGGTATTTTGAATGTGATGCAAGGAACATCGTGCTCGGCGCGTGTACCGATGGCATGAATCCGTTTGGCAACCAGAGCACCAACCATAGCACATGGCCCGTGTTTGTATGGATGTACAACCTCCCCCTGGTTGTGCATGAAATCGAAGTACATTCACATGAGCATGCTTATTCAAGGGCCGAAACAACCAGGAAATAATATTAATTTGTATCTGGGGCTACTTCAGGAGGAGTTAGACACGTTATGGAAAACACCGGCCAAGACATGGGACGCCAGCAAAGGCGAGTATTTCAACATGAGAGCCGCGCTGATCACGACGGTGCAGGACTATCTCGGTTACGGATATGTGGCAGGTCAGATGTGCCATGGATATTGTGGATGCACGCGGTGCATGGATGATACAATGTCTCAGCAGCTAACGTCAAGGAAAGATGGTGGGTCTGGGAAAATCATGTACATGGGGCATCGAAGATGGCGACCTGTGTAGAAACTGTGGAGATCTATTCAATGGTCACGCTGAGCATCGAGGACCTCCACGTAAGCGGAGCGGTGCCGAAATCGATGAGCTGTTGAGAAACTAGAAGGAGTGCCCGCGCCAGGAAGGATGATGAGAAAGGCGCCAGAGCCGCTGCTGAAGGTATGGAAGACGAGGTCTGTCTTCTGGGACTTGGAGTACTGGCACAAACTCGACACACCTCATTGCCTTGATCAAATGCATATCTGTAAGAATGTCCTTGAGAGCTTGCTCGCAACACTGATGAACATGCCGGATTAGACCAAGGATGGGCCGAAGGCCAGAAAAGACTTGCAAGATTTGAAAATCAGGGAAGATCTGCACATGCCGCCCCGTAAAATGTCAGACGAAACAGAGACGGAGACAGAGGCATGGGAGAAGAAGGGCAATAAAATAAAAATGAGGATTATTGCCCCCCTTCTTGCTTCACCTTAAGTCAGGCTGAGATCAATCAATTCTTTAAGTGCCTTACCGGAGTCAAAGTTAGTTTCGGTTACTGTGGCAAGATAAGTAGATATCTAGACACGGACAAGAAAAGGTTCAGCGGGATGAAGTCTCATGACTGTCATGTGATGCTGACGCAGATACTACCTGTTGCCCTTAGAGGGATAATGGACAAGCACGTCCGTGACACGCTTATTGGTCTCTGCAACTTTTTCGACGTCATCTCTCAAAAGTCGATCAGTGTGAAGCAGCTCTGAAGGCTACAAGAAGAGATCGTTGTGATACTGAATGAGCTTGAGTTGTACTTCCTGCCCGCATTCTTTGACGTGATGGTGCATCTGTGTGTCCATATTGTGGATGACATAAGAGACCTGGGCCGTCATTCCTGCACAACATGATGCCGTTTGAGAGGTTGAATGGGATCATCAAAGGATTCGTTCGTAACATGTCCCGTCCAGATGGAAGCATCGTCCAGGGCTATTTGACACAAGAGTGCATCTCTTTCTGTGAGAATTTTCTATATGGCGCAGACTAGCCGCCTGGTGTTAGTGTTGGTTTGCCCGTTAACAAGCACGATGGGAGGCTCGAAGGAGAAGGTCACTGCAACGGTCGTAGGGAACTGCACGTGGCATACTCAAATCGATGCAGCGACTTTGACAGAGCAAACTTGGTAGTGCTACAACACCTAGACGAGGTAGATCCTTTCGTGGCACTGCACAAAGAAATTATCGCAAAGAAGTATCGTGACCGGGGGGTATGCAGGACGGACGCCGAAGTTACTAGAGAGCACAACTCCACTTTCCTGCATTGGTTCAAAGAGCATATATTGCTAATCCCCCGGAGGAGGGCCCTAAGGACGGATTGCTCATATACGCCTTAGCACATGGCCCCTCACTCAACCTCGTAACCTATTAGGCATATGATATCAACGGATACACGTTCTACACGGAGGCCAAAGATATGGACAGTGATGATCAGAACTCAGGGGTGACGATGGAATGCATGACCAGCGGCGACAACGGCCCAACTGAACGATTTTATGGAAGGGTCGAGGAGATCTGGGAGCTTGACTACTCTGGACTGCACAACACGACGATGTTCCGTGTCAGATGGGCTAAGAATGTCGAAAGAGAAAGCCGGATTTTCACTACCATGACTATACCCGACGCCAAGAGCGCTACCGTGAATGCTATCGCAAAAAACGAGCCATGGGTACACGCTAAGCACGTGACACAATGCTTCTTCATAACCGACCCATGCAATCCCAGTCGTGTTGTTGTGAGGAAAGGCAAAAGAAACATCATTGGAATGGATGGAGTCGCCAACGAGGAAGACTATGATCAGTACGACAACCCAGTGAGGGAAGATGGCGATGATGATGAAGTATACGTCAAAAGAAGAATCAACACTACATTACCAAAGAAAAATCATACTCCATGGAAAAGGAAAAGTCACAATGAGGGGCTCAATTATTCGTCGACGAACAAGAAGGGAAAGAAGCTGAATCAAAAACGAAAACGTCAGCCATTATTATGCATGGGTCAAATGATGTAATATATATATGTTCCTATTTTGTATACACACTTAGCCATTATTATGCATGGGTCCAATGATGTAATATATATGCTCCTATTTTGTATACACACTTAGCCATTATTATGCAAGGGTCCAATGATGTAATATATATGTTCCTATTTTGCATACATATTTAACCGTCAAATGATGCAATATATATCGCCTTCCCTTCGTTCAACGCTGAGGAAAAGAAAAAGGGAAACTGGGTATAGCAGTAGCGCTTTACTGAAAAAGAGCTACAACTAGTCAAGATAGCAGTAGCGCTTTACTGAAAAAGAGCTACAGCTAGTCAACATAGCAGTAGCGGTTTCTGTAGAAAACCGCTACAGCTAGTCAATAGTAGTAGCGCGCTTCGTGTAAAGGCGCTACTGCTACGTCCACTTAACCCAAAATTCTCACTCTCCCTGCTTCATCCCGCCTCTTTTCCCCCAAATCCCCACTCTCTTCCCCGGCACCGTCG
>NC_057803.1:508548048-508575966 GCF_018294505.1 Triticum aestivum
CCGGTGCTCGCCCCCGACCCCGGCGCGCTCGCCCTCGACCCAACGGCCCTCGCCTCCCTCCTCTGCTTCCTCCCCTCCCAACCTCGGCCGTCGTCGGGCCTGCCTCCTTGCCCCTGCACCCTCTGTAAACCACCCCCCTCTCTCTCTCTCTGCTACCTAGGGTTCTTCGGTTAATTTACTTAGGTTTTAGTTATGTTAATTAGGTTATCTATTTAGTTATGAATTTAGATAGGTTTCAAAATTAGCTGAATTTATATGCAAATTTGAACTGGACATGTGATATGTGGATATGTCATGTTTTGGACATGTCATGTTTTGGTAAATGATCCGAGTGGCCTATGTTACGCCAGAATGTTGATTCATTTCCGTTCCGGTGAATTTCAGGCGCTCGATATGTCCATTTTTTAGCAAAGGTCATGCCGAAATTTCCCGTGAATAAAGGCATGATTTGTGCTACATAGTTGGCTTATCGAGTGATGGCACATAGATTTCTTTTTTATGTCATTTCTCATTTATTCATACTTTTAGAAATAAATGATGACACTTAATCATAGGAAACATGTCGAACAACGAAGAAACTGGGCCTTCTGACCAAGATGCATACGAGATGGATTATCAGGGTGAACAAGACTACCTCGACTTTTTGACTGCTAAGCAAGGTTTGCAGGTCCGCCTCGATGATGGTACTGACGCCGACATCGACACCGATGGCGCCGGCACCAATGGCGGCGCCAAGACCGGTGGGGAAGGTACCGGCAGGGAAGATACCGGCGGGGAAGGTACCGGCGCCAATGCCGGTACCGATGAGAGGAAGCATAAGAAGCAGAGGATACGGAAACCTAACAAACTAGGGGTTAGATGACTTGTGATCACAAAGATGGCACATGGCAAGTTTGAGCCATTAGAGCCGGAAGAACCTCGCAAGTGCTATGGGAACCAAGTAGGATGCATCCTACGGGAATGCGCGAGCATCAACGACGATGACTTAAGGAGTAAAGAACATTTGACGTAGTTGCTCCTAACGAAGTTGCACAAGAGATTCAAGTTCCCCGACCGAGATGATAACATAGAACAACAGTGGGATGATCCGAAGATGAAAAAGATTAACAATCACGCCATGGGCATGTTCAGCCATGATTTGGCCACCTGGAAAGGGAGGGTGAAATGACCTATTGAGGCTGAGGAACCCCTGTCCAAGATTCTGGAGGAAAATCCGACACTTACGGAAGAGGAGTTCGAAAAGTTCAAGGACACTTGCGCTACCGAGGATGCCAAGGCTAAGGCTGCGAAATTCAAGAGCCTTCAGCAAAGGAACACGGGGAAGCATTGCCTCGGAAGACGTGGCTACCTCGGTAAAAGGCCCATATGGGATAAGGAGGACGCGGAACGTGAAGCCGCGGGTCTCCCAGACCCCTTCGCGAAGTTCCCCAACCCCTTGGAGCGTGACTTTATCAGGGCCCGCTACAAGTGGGACAAGGAGAAAAAGGTTTTTTACACGGACCAGATCACGAGGAAATTGATTAGACTACTTGAGAAGCAACACCAGCTTGCAGCCAAAATCCCTACTTCCCCGATGAGGCCCAAGTGGGACACCCCTCTCAAACGGGCCTTGAACGAACTTAAGGGACTCCCTTTGGGCCAGCGGCCGCAATATGGTCCTGTGCACGGCGCTGGAGACGACGCCACGTGGAAGGTGTTTTACAACGAGGGCCCGGAGGCCAAGAAGCAGAAAAAGAAGTTTAGTCAGGCGGACATCGACGCGAAGGTGAAGCTTGCGGTCGAGAAAAAAGCAGCTGAGGACGCGAAAAAAGTAGCCGAGGACAAATATGAGTTGTTATAGCAGGCAGTCAATGCAGCTATAACTGCCTGCAGAAATGATTTTGCTACTAACTTGGTTCCAGTTATCATCAACTGGACGAAGGAAAATCCAGACAAGACGGTACATGATTTCCCGTTGCCCAGTTTCGTCGGGAACAACAGCATCATCACACCATCACTTGCCCACGCAACCGGGCCTCCTCTCGCAGCCGCTCCCGCTCATAGCAGCCCGTCCTCAGTCTCTGGCGCGCTCGGTGGGCCTTCGTCTTTGGCTGAGCTCAACGCCATCACGGTAATTACATGTCGCACCACCATATATATATAATATTCCATTTTCGTTGCCTTTCGGATGTTTTACGCCACATACATATGTGTTTGCAGGCAAAAGAAACCCTGTGCACCATACTCTACTTGATCAAAGGCCAGAAGATGGACGTAGGAAAGGGGATGATAATGGACCCCTTGCAACCCACGTTCCACAACCAGCCGATCCCTGCTGGGCACTTCAGGGTTAGCTTGTCCAGTGTGGAATCGGGGCACGAGGATTTGCCTCCTCCAGTACAGCATGTGGGAGAGGACGACGAGACCCCGCCGCGGATTGGAAGCTGCAAGGGTTGGGTGCTGCTATGGATGAAGAATCTTATTCGTCTGGAGCCGGCCAAGAGCACACCAATAACCACACATCAACAAGCATGTGCGGAGACCACCACCCCGCCTATGCAATTACCAGCTCCTGTAGTACCGGGTGAGAGCGGCGGACGACATGATGAAGGGGGTGCAATAGTGCCGGCTGATGTAATTTGTCCTGTAGAACAGAGAATGGATGATGAGACAGAGGTCGACCCTATGGATTTCCTCAATACAAACGCGTATGACTATGACATAGAATTGATGAGTCAACCATATGACGAATCGGGCTATCAGCTTGCTAATGAGGATATGGATGATATGCCCGGGCAGGAAGGTCGTAGCAGGGATTGCAAAAAGTCTCTCTTCATGAAATCCTCACAGGACACGCCTAAAGATGCCGCCTCAACACAGGCTCAACTATCCAGGCGCGAGGGTCATACAGTACTTAGCCCCGGAACACTGGGGCAGGGGTTAAGGAAGGGTCTAGAAGGTGTGCCCAAGAAAAAGGAGAGAAAGAGGTCGGGGAAGATAGCTGCCTCCAAACAAATCAGAGCACATAGCAGCCAGACGATGCATTCTGAAGAGCGTGTACCCGTGAAAGGTGCGGCCATGTTCCATCTCACGGGCAAGCCGATGCTACCGCCGAAACCGCTGGAGGCACTATCAGGGGATCTCAGGAGACTGCACGACCATGTGTTGTCGACTGAGAATAGCCTACTAGCCTCAAAGGATCCAGGATATCTGACATACGCGGCTCGTGTGCCTGAGGGGAAGTGCTACGTCGAGACACGGCCCGCGGAGGTGTTCTTCCTGCGGTTTGACCATATCTTTGAGATGTTTCTGAGAAGGCGGCTCAATTTTACAAACGTCCGCCTTTTGCGCTACATATGAGCTCCGTCATGAAGAGTGAAGAAGTCTCGCAAATATGTGTGGCGGATCCGTACTACATGCACGAGTCTTTCTTGAGTCTCGGCGACTTTCAGCATGAAACTGCTAGGGACTACCTCCAAAACTTCATGGTACAGAATAAGGACCGGGAAATTGTCCTCGTGCCTTATCATCCAAAGTAAGTCAGTTTTGAATAACCCTTTCATACATTTCAATCATTCCTCCTCTCTCTATGGGGAATAATTTGAGGTGTCTTTTCCCCGCAGCAACGGGCGTGCCGTCCTTATCGTTCTTTACCCGCAAGTCTCCCACGCCGTGTATTTTGACCCTTCCAGAGACTACGAGAAAAAAGACTACACCCACATAATGAATATTCTAGATGATGCTCTCCAAGGCTTCGGCTTTAGAGGTGGCCACATGCAGATTAGGAAACAAAGGAACAAGAAGATGGGTTTCGCGCATAAAACTAACTTCTCCTGCATCCATGTCCCAAAACCAAGCAAGAAGGATGGATTCTACATCCTCCATCTCATGATTCAGTTCAACACGGATCACCAAAAGCTTCGCATGAGAAGCAGAAATGATGATCATATCCACAAGTGGCTAGAATCTCATGGAGAAGCGGATTATAAACTTAGAGATGACTTCTTTCGCATCCAAAGCGACATTGCGACGATCATCATGAAAGAACTCGTCGATGAGAAGGGGATGTTCCACCACGGCCCTCTATCGCGAGCTGACGTCTGAACTCGCATAGGCATGCAACGTCTAGACCTCACGCTGTTCAAGAAGCTATGGTCCATCCTCGATGATATGGAAGGATGGAACTTCTAGTGATTTATGATGCCGATGATGATGATATGTGTCGGTTGAACTTGTATACTATTTGTAGCGATGAAACTTTGTGATGTCCACGATCCCTGCCGAACTTGCGTAACGCTACTTTGTTAGTTTGCATACGATGACCTGCGTACCTCTAGTTAATTAATTTGCATACTGTATGTTGCATCTAGTTGCCAACCCTTTCTTTTTTGGTGTTCTCTAGTATATTTTGTTGCATATATATGATTGTACATCCTCTTCATGAACATGCATCTCTAACAGGTACCTAGTTTCTTGATGGCGAGATGGAACTGCTATGTCGTGTACAAAGGGAAGGTAACGGGGGTGTACAACAAGTGGCATGAGTGTCAAGCGCAAGTGAATGGGTTCTCGGACGCCAGCCATAAAGGCTTCAAAAGTAGACAAGAAGGAGAAGCTAGTTACTTGAGTTTCACGCTAGCGCGAGAGAGGACTCGTAACTGCCATCTCATGTACTGCATAGTTCCGCTCTCACTCATAGTGATAGCTCTTCTCGTGTATACCTTTGTTTAGATGGATGACGTTGTAGTTGCAAGTATTCGAGACTTGCATATATCGCTATTTTCGAGATGATGACAAGATACCACTTTGTGTTGGATGATGATTATGACGAGACTATTTGTATGTATATGCTATGATTACATTTGTGGTCTCGCAGGCATTTGTATGTGTATCATGATGACATTTGTATGTGCTAAAGATTCTTCTATAAAACCTGTTCAAATACAAAACGAATATGCCGAAAAAAACAAAAAATACTAAAATTAGCTGTAGTGAGTGGAGAAAAGTTAGCAGCAGTGCGGTAGTAGCAGTAGCACGCACAGGCGAAGCGCGCTATAGCTATTAGCAGTAGCGAGCTTCCTTTAAGCGCGCTGCTGCTACACTTGTGTAGCAGTAGTGCGGGTGAGCACGCGCTACTGCTACGTGTTAGCTGTAGCGCCTTATTAGTAGCGCCTGTCCCCGCGCTACTGATACACCTAAAACCCGCGCTACCGCTAGCCTTTTCCCTAGTAGTGCCCGGCCAAGCTTCTTGTGTAAGATAGCCACATAGTGACCCGACACCTTTTGGCAGTCGGTGCCCAACCTATCAGCCTAGCCTATCAATCACGCGCCAGTGACAGACACCTAAAATGTCTCATTCGCAAGCGTGCGAAGGAAGACTTCGTCCCCTTCTTTATAAAAGGGCACGCTAGCCTCAAACCAGCACAACACCGCTCCTACCCCAAACCGAGCTAAAATGTCAGGACCCATTGTTCACAATGAGACCACAACAACCAACCTTGGAGGTTTTGTGACCGTGCTAGCAAACCTCACTCGCCGTGCCTTTGCATTAAAAGAGCCCCTAGAATATGTTGTGTACCAAGGGCCCATGAGCGGTGAGAGTCGTCAATTCTGGGCCACTGTGCACGTCTATGGTAGGGGTCTATCGCCAGAACGCCCCTACAGGTTCACCGGAAGGACAACTTCCTTTGAGCCACAAGCCATCCAGCTAGCTGCTTGAGAGGCTATAGTTCAACTCTGGCACCTGTCACCCAGAGTTAACTGTCGCTCGTTCTACTACTACCCCAGCCGTGACGGGTATGGTAGGCCACCCCAGGTTGCCAACGGAGATCACGAGACAGATCCTGCATTATTGCATCTGGTGCGCTATGTAAGTGCACTAGAGGAACTGTTCGATCAAATCACCCTTGATCTGATAGCAGCTCGGGGCGAACTGATCTACCGAGCCCCGGCAAGAAGAGAAGATGAGCACGACGCCGACAACCCAGTCATGTTGTTCGAAGAACCAATCGAGACCTTGAGGTCAGCCCCAGCCATCGACCAAGGTGCTTTAGTGTCCCCAGAAGTGCTTCATCGCCTTTTGGGAACACGCTCCAACGGGATTGTGGCCAACAACCCCCGCGATGGTCATCATCGTTACCCCGACCCTGCAGCTCCTTAACCACCTCCAGCTAACCCCGACGGTGAAACCCGTGGAGAAGCCTCAGCATCCAGAAGGCACGCCCGCTTAGATATTAACGAGGTAGACTAAGTCACTCGAGTAGTAAAAAGTCTTAGTATGCCCACGCCCTGTAATTGTGTGATCTTGTATCCCCATAATTAAATGTTGTTCGCTTGTGCGCCCCTACATTAAATTGTAGCCATGCATAAGTGCGTTGGTGTACGGCCGCATTTTTAATTCTAGGCGTAGCTACCAAAAACCACCCCGACGACACCCATAGTAATACGTCACTTCTGCAAGATATGTGTATCTGTGGCTTTGACCCCAACCCCATAGAGCAGAACCGACAATATAGTTGCCCTCACCATGATAAATAGCCCAGCCCAGTGCTATATAAAAGGCCACCTCGTGACCTTGCCAAGTATCCCTCACCTTGTGCACAACTCGCACAACCATTTTCCATTGCCATGCCGAGCCCTAGTATTTATCTGAGAACCCCATATGCAACTCCAGGTAGTTTTCTTAAAATATTGTGGGACCTTACCTGCAGTACCATGAGTGCTACCCATCCACCCCAGTACGAGTTGCTCAAATCGAGGATCACCCCTTCCACCTCGAAATATTGGGCAGTAGTGCACATCCCTCCCACAAACCCAAACCAAGACCCAACGGAAGTCTCCTTCGTGGGGAAATCTATTCCGACTCCGCAAATGGCCATAAAAGCTGCTGCGTACGAAGCGCTTGCTCGCCTTCGATTCGCGGTACCCTATGCCAGCTATCGAGGGTATTATTACTTTCCGAGTCGTGCGGCACCTGGAGAAGTAGCATCTTTCCCCGGTGGACGAATTGAGAGAGATCCAGTACTGGCCAACCTTGCCCAGTATGTCATCGCTCAAGAGCGTTTGACCCAGCGAGTAATGGGTTATCTCCAGAGCCTCGCCGATTTAAATCCTCAGATCGCCATCGGCAGACCACTGGGGCCCGACCAGGAGAGACGCATTCATCGACTATTCAATCCGCTTTCCCCGATAGAAGAAGAGTGTGCCCCAGTACCAGATATGTTTTCTCGGGACCCTGTCCATCTACCGTTTTCATTATAGACGTCACCACTCTGTTTAATTATGTATTATAACTTACGCGTGGTATCCTGAGTTTGTGCGGCAAATAAAATATTTGGTTTCAATTAATGTGAGTAGTTTTTTTACTGCTATTATTTTTAATTTAACTAATTTCACTCGCGATAAATTCTGAAGTGAGATTTCTTTTCCCTGAGTTGCTGCAACGTATATCTCTTCACGACGTAGATTTTTATTCGCGCAGCACCACGACAGCAGGCTCACAACCACGACCACTCGAACACATGCACTAATTGCAAAAAACCACGTACCCATGTTGCATCTAACGGATCACCTCCCTAACACACCACAGTCTCTGAAAGAGAGGTTAGTGGGTAATCATACGGGTACAAGTTACCTCCAGACTCACCGACAGTAGTTAGCCCCGACACCACACCTAATCCTCGTGATCACCGCCACCGCGGAGAGCCAACACTCGAGCGGCAGCATCACGACGATCATCGAGGATCATCGCGCACAGGAGCACGGAGAACCCCAACAATGCCGCCAGCCCTCCGCACACCAGGATCACGTACCAGTCCGGCACCACCTCCGCCATTAGAGCCTCGTCTCGAGCTTCTGCAAACGGAAATGGAGGAGAAGGAAGGAGAAGGAGAAGCGAGGCCAGGTGTGAGGTAGAAGAGAGGAGCACCTCGGTCATTTTATAGCTCGAGATCGGTGTACCGTGGGCAAAGTCCACAAGCGCCGCTCGTCGCTCGATCGCCGGTGTTCGGAGGCGAATCTGCGAGCAGTGCCGACAGCGCACTGGCCCGCGAGGCGAGTGCACGCTGCACCGGCAGCTAGCACGTCGTGCACTACCGCGGTACGGCCTAGATGCCCTACGCGCTAGACGTTGCCGATGGAGAAAGCGCGGGAAAGCGCGCGGGAGAGAGGAAGAAGAAAGAGCTAGACGTAGAAGAAGAGACTGACAGTGGGCCCTAGGTCCACCTGTCTGCCAGAGGAAGTACTGTGCTCTCGGGTACGACCAGCGTATTTTAGAAAATTTAGAATTTAAATCTAAATTTTCTATAACCAAAAGTAGAAATTTCTCGTCTTCTCCAAACATGGATTTTTTCTATGCAGGACCAGTCTTCCACACTATAGTTTTACACCACTTATTGCCCTCTCATTGTAGCCATATTTTATTGCATGGATAGGACGGTTATTTTTTTGATCTTTTTTCCTTGAGATAGCAGGAATTGTTTTCTTTTTAAAAGCAACCCTTAGCAAATCTCGAGGACGAGATTTTTCTTAAGGGGGGTAGTGTTGTAACACCGCAAAATTTTAACCATGATTTGTTAGTTAAAATTTTGCCAGGAAATAAAATTTTCATTTTTCAGGATTTTCTTTGATTTCAGGGCCACCCATTTCTTTGATATTATGGAGTTTTTACCCCACGTGAAAAACTTTCTGTCAGGACCCCGACTCAATGCCACATCGATCTAGCATGTAACACCTCATATCACTTTGCGGCCTCACGCACGGTATTCCCACGGGTGTCGCCTTACCTTTGCCCGGGACCGTTTGCGCCTTTTGGCACACGTATATGACAGTGTCGCTAGCATCCATATGATAAGGAGCCCGAGCTGACATGGCTAGTCGTAAACCCAAAGTGGCACAGACTTACAGGGACAGGCATCCATGACCCAGCATCGAACGTGTCGGTCATCAGCGAGTGAATCCAGGCTGTAGCACTGGGCTAGCAGGACTCCGGTGAACCGGGCTGTAGCGGGCTAACAGGACTCCGGTATTCATCGCGTGACATTTCCCCGAAGGGACAGACACAGGAACGAAGAAGGACACATGCCGGCCAGCCTAAGTGTTCCGAAGCAGTAGCAAGCTACCATGGCTCGGTGGAACACTAGGAGACATTTCCCCGTAAGAGAGGCTACTAAAGATAAACAACTAGATGGTCAGATCCCACTCATACCAAGCATTTCAATAACATACACACAATATGCTCGATATGTGCAGATACATCATAGCATCACAACATGACTCTACAACTCAAGTATTTTATTCAATAGGCTCCGAGGAGCGAGACATTACAAACATGGGTCTCATGACCCAACAATCAGAGCATACAAGTCAAAGCACAAGCGGAAGCTATCATGTCTGAGTACAGACATCTATAAATGAAAAGGCTGAGAAGCCTGACTATCTATCAGATCCTGCCGAGGGCACAAGATCGTAGCTGAGGTATCAAGCTAAACGTCGAAGTCCAAGCGGAACTACTAGTGAGACTGAAGTCTCTCTGCAAAAACATAAAATAGGCAAACGTGAGTACAAATGTACCCAGCAAGACTTACATCAGATCTATCTACACATGCATCATTATCAACAAAGGGGATGGTGGAGTTTGACTGCAGCAAGCCAGCTTTGACTCGGTGGCTATCCTGAACTACGACTGCAAGTAACTCTTTTGAGGTGGCGCACACGAGTCCACATATTCACCATATCAATACACCACTATGGATCCGCTCCCGTCTCCCTATGAGAACGCCATCCATAGCACTCACACTTATCTTGCGTATTTTAGAGTATCCACTTTCACTTGTCTATGAACTGATATAAGCAACCCAGAAGTCCTTTTCCGCGGACACGGCTATTCGAATAGATGATATTAACCCTGCAGGGGTGTACTTCTTCATACATGTTTCCACCACTTAGCGTCTGCACATGACATGTGCTCGGCAGACTTCAAGCGAAAGCCGACGTGGGTGTAGACCACGACCTACCTAAACACTCAAGTCTCTAGTCCAGGTTTATCGCCTATTCGGGTTCCATCCATGAGGAGATCCGGCCGGAGTTTCGCTCACAGCCCCAAACGATGTGAACAGGGTTCCGTGACACCAAACGGGCGCCCGGTATACCCGGCCACGTGCCTACCGCATCACAGCCCACCCCTACAGTCAGCGCTGTCCACGGCCTCCAGCATACTACAAACACCAGAAACTACTTGCAACTCCTGGACAGAGGACAAGGGTGAATAAGAAGTCGAGCGGGGTCATATTTCAGGGCCCAATGCATGGTAGTAGCTGAATCATGGATCACAAACACAGAACTCAGTTCCTAAGGACGGCTTCAATGAGACAACCCACCATGTACTCCTACATGGCCTCTCACCGCTACCTTTACCAAATCGTGTTCACACGCTTAGCTCACACACAGTAGGACATGTTCACACGCCTCTGATTCATCCCCGATGAATCAGACCTGACTCAACTCTAAGCAGTAGCAGGCATGACAATCAAGCATGAATGAGTAGGCACAACAGGGCTCAAACAACTCCTACTCATGCTAGTGGGTTTCATCTATTTACTGTGGCAATGACAGGTCATGCAAAGGATAAAGGGGTTCAGCTACCGCAGCAAGTAACAGATGAATCGATGTTGTCCTAATGCAGTAAAAGAGAGCAGGAGTGAGAGAGTGGGATTTTATCGGAATGAACAAGGGGTTTTGCTTGCCTGGCACTTCTGAAGATAACATTGAGTCTTCATCAGTGTCAACGATCACATCATCGGTATCACGTCTATCGAGAGGGGACAGATACCGGCAAATACAGAAAAACACGATCAATGCAATGCACAATATGATGCATGCTATGACATGGCAATATGAATGTGTTTTGGGCTAATGCACCTAAAACCAGATTAAATGAAGTTGGTTTGAATCCAAGATTCAAATTCAAACTCCATATGTGATTAATTAAATGCCCTTTATATGATTTGTGCTAAACAGTAGTGATAAGTTGTTCTAACATGCATGAAAATGGTACAGATGGATTCCTTGAATTTTTCTGATAATTTTTCATATATAAATTATTTAATTTGGAGTTACGGTTAATTTTCTATGATTTATTGAAGTTTTAGGCATTTTCTGAAATTAATAAATCATTTTTGATTTATTTTAATTCCAGAAACAAGTACTGTGTCATACTGACGTCATGATGACGTCAGCAGGTCAACGGGCTGGTCCAGGTCAATCCTGACCTGTGGGTCCCATCCGTCAGTGACTAACCTAACTAATCTAATTTAGTTAGTGGCCTGGGGCCCATTGTCAGTGTCTATTAAACTAACTAATATTTAGTTAACACTAATCCTAGCCTAATTAGCCGGGCGGGGCCCGCAGGTCAGTGAGAGAGAGGGGGTCAAACCCGGGTCAAACTCGTCGGAGTTGACCCGAGGCTCGTCGCCGGCGACGCCAGCAATGGCGGAGGGCGTCGGAAACGCTCCTTCGGCGACCAAATCGGCGACTGAGGGGCTCTACGCGTAGCTGGGAGTCGCCCGCATCCATCTGTGCAAACGGCAGGGGCTGAGGTGGCCCGAGCTCACCGGAACGGGGCCGCGGCGGCGACCGGAGTTCGGGCCAGCACGGGCACGGGGCTACGCTTGGCGAGCGAGCGAGCTGAGAGGCTGGGCGGGCTCCTGGGAGATCCACGAGCTCCAGGTCGTGCTCGGACGCGAGTTCGGTGACCTGCAACGACGGCGGCGACAGGCGTGACGGCGGTGAGCTTCCGCCGCGGTGGCCAGGGGGGATAGAGGAGGGATTCAACGGCGGGGAGAGAGAGGTGGGGAGCAGGAGCTCACAGCGGGTGCAGCGGTGGCCTCGGCGAGCTCGGGGAGGCACCGGAGCTCGCGAATCCTCGAGAATTCGCCGGCGGCCGAAGGTTGGGGGCGAGCTTGAGGGCGACGCTGCAGGGCTTCCGGAGGGCCGTGGGTCGGTGGAGAGGGAAGAGGGGGTCGAGGCGGAGCCTCTGGGCTAGTCGGGGGAGCGAGGGAGGCCCGGTGGCCGTGGTTATGGCGAGCGGCGGCGACGGGGGCGTTCGGGTGTGCGAGAGGGAGAGGCGAAGGAGAGACGAAGGGGACGAGTGAGGGGGTCCAGGGGTTCGAGGCGGCGCCGAAGAGAAGGCCCGAGGCGTCGCGGTGGCGAGGGACGCAGGCAGGCAGGGAGGTGGCGTGTCGCCACGGCGCGCGCGTGCGCTGTCTCCCTCCTTTGCCTACTGGCAGAGGTAGAGGACGACTGGCACCAGGCCAGTGGGCTGGGCTGTCCACTGGGCCAGCCAGGTAAGGGCCCAGGTAAGACTCTCTCTCCTTTTTCTAATTATTTCAGTTTTCTATTTTGAAGGTTTGTTTTGAATTTGGTTTTGAAACCAATTCAATTTATTTTGCTTCTGACAATATTTTTAGGAGCTAAAAGAATTAAAACAATGCTCCACAAAATATTTCAGAATTATTGGACCTATATCTATTTAATAGTAGATATAAATCCAATTCAAATAATTATTGATTTAATTCAAATGCCCAAATTAAATGTTTCTGAGACACCAAAAATATTGGTTTGGATTTTACCTCTTGCCAATATTTCCAGAGGATAACAGGAACATTTTCTTGGACTTATTTGAAGCGATTTTATCTTGATCATTTTTAAAAGGATTCTGAGGCTTTGAAAATTCCCCAATTCAAATTTCATTTGAATTTAAACATGATGCAACAACCAAGCTAGTACAAGGCCAAGGTAAAGCTAGGGATGTGACACTTTCCAAATATATTATTGGACTTGTATACCCTCTCAAGAAAACATTTCATTTATCAGTGGACTTATTTGCATAATTATTTTCTCCTGAGCTTTATTTCTCTAAAAATGGATTTTTCATGAGTTTTGGAGTTAGTTTGCACTACAACCCTTTCAAATACTCTTTTAAAATTCTCACCAAAATTTGGAGATGTCAAGTGATGCTCCCACATCACTTTTTTGCAAAAATATCATTTAGTCATTGGAGATTTTGAGCCCTACCTCAAGTTTTCAAATCTGGTTCAGTTTGTAAAATTACACTACAACCTATTTAAATATTTCCTTAAAGCCTTCACCAAAATTATGGGATGTTGGTAGTAGTATATAATTCAACTTTATGCAAAAACTCATTGATGTTCTTTGAAAAATTTGAGTAAATCATCCTCATCTTCATTCTAGTCCAGCTTGGTGAATTGTACTGCAACCATATTCTAACTTGCCCTTTTACCCTTGATTCTTTTTCCTGCTTATAGCACACCCTACCAAACTCTTAAGTCCAGGAGAGTGGACCCATTGGAGGATTTTAAGTACATGCAATGATGCCATTTACCTTCTGTCCAGGATTGGTTTTCTCAAAAACTTGCACTAGCAAGTTTCTAGCTTTGACCAACTAACCTTGCCACCATCACCTACATCTAAAGAGACCCCAGTCTGGAGATTTTGGCCACCCCAAGAGTTTCCTAGATGCCCTTGGCACTCTGCCAAGCACCTTGTGTGCATGGCCAGTTTTGGCTTAGTTTTTAGTTTGTGTTATGAACTTGATCCCCTGACCAAACCATCATGTCCACCAATCCCCTAGCTAGTGATAACCTAGCCCTGTTAAGTTGTGGTTGCATCCAAGCCTCCTAGATCACTAGGGCATTTCGTCGAGCGGTCACCGTGCGTGCTCTGGGCGCGGCCAGAGCGTGCGTTTTGCACGTGCGTGCGCCCGAGTCACCGCGTCCCACTGCCGCCTCCTCGCGCCCGTTCTGGTCCCCTCCCGCTCCCAGCCGACGCACCCGACCCCTCCCTCACCGCAGAGCCGCCCTGGCCCCCTTCTGGCGCGCCACAGCGCCGCCACCGCAAGCCGCCGACGGCCGCAACAGGCCACTGCCATGGACGGCGCCGCCCGAGCCACAGCAGCGCGCGAGCTGCCCCTGGAGCATCTCAAGCTTATCCTGGAGCATGTCCGCTATCGCCCGTCGCCGCCACGCGCCCCCTGACTATAGAATGGCAGTTCGCCGGCGACCCTATCCACGGCCGCCGCGGAACCGACCTTGACCACCTATAAAAGGAGCCCCGAGCTCATCCAGACCCTTAGGCAACCTCGTACCTTCCTCCTAGCGCACCCATTGCCACCCAACGACGGAGGGAGGTCGTCTTCCTCACCTCCAGCCAGTTCGGCCGCCGCCACGCTCTGGTTCAATTCGTCGCAAACAAAGCCTCCCCGCCCATCCAGCACCACCATCCTCTTCCCCTTGACCTTGCGGAGCCGCCCCACCCTTCAAACTTGATCGGTAACCACCATAGCCCAAACCCCCAATCCCTCCTGAAGCCACCTCCGCCGCAGAGCTTGCCGCAGGCGACTCCCTCCACCCCCGCCAGCCTGTCGACCACCGGGAGGACCGCCCTGGACTGGCGGATCCATCCCCACCCTCAGAACCCCGCGGGGAGGCGCTGTTCGTCGACGGCGATCGCCGGACCCCGCCACCACTCGGCCAGAGGAGAAAGAGGGTGTGGGCGACTGGTCAAACCTGACCAGTGGGCCTGAGGGACCCACTGTCAGTGACCCCGAGCCGGCCCGCGCTGGTTTAAGTGGAGACGTAAAAACCAGAGTACGCCTTCTCTGCCCCGAAAGCGTATTCTCATTCGAACCGTTTTCTTTTTCTGTTTTTATTAAAAACAGATTTTTGACTGAACTTTTACTAGCTATAACTTTTTAAATATAAGTCCAATTGACTTGGTTCTTTTTCTGTTGTTTCTCAAATTTGGTCTAGTTTATTTTCATATTTATTTGAAAATTTTCCAAACAACTTTTTTGTACTGTTTTTAAACTATGTGTTAATTCAAATTTTCTTAAAATAGGATTTTGAAGAAGAAGGCAACTTTCAAAAAAGTGCACCCCCACTTGCATATTCTTGAAGGCAAGCATTCTGAACCCTGGCATAATATTATTGTGTGTTGTTCAATACAGTTACAACATCACCCTGACGCGGAATATTCGTTATTTTATAAGGAGATATGATCATACTCATAAGTGCATGTTGATGATTCCGTGCTATTAGAATTTGACATGTTTGTGATAGTAATCACCTCGTATGCCTTTCATGCCTACCGGAAGGAATCCGGGAAAGCCCCTGTCTTGGGTAGACACGAGCTTGTCCCTAAATCCCTCGTCGAGACGGTTGTGTCCGGTAAGGCTTGGTGAGGTATGAGGAGTGGTGATGCTGTCTGACTGGTGTGAAATATACTTCTTATACTAATCATGCAGGAAATACATTAACCTCCTGAGTCGACCATAGATCGAGTCTTGTTCCAGTAACCCCCATACTTGATTCGTGCTACCACTTCTCCCTGCCATGGTAGGGTACGGTTCAGTAAATTGTCAACCCCTTTCCTAGCACACACCGTATAGAGAGGCCATGGTGGAAGATATCGGCTGCATGCGGTAGGCATGCCACTTGGTCCGAGGGCATGGGTGTTTCCGGTTGGGACCGAGAGGGGCGCACCCCTTAGAGCGCGCGATATAAATTTAATCCCATGCAAATTGAGGTTGTAGCCTTCCCATTTAGAGTTCCGCTTAACGGGTGTCGTGGGTGATTCCAGACACCGGTAAGTTAGGCTGTTGTGTGCGGTCAGGTGTGTTTTCAATTAAAAGACCGTTGACAGAATTAGTCTCGATGGACTAAAGGAATCCGTTGCCCGTGGGTAAAGAGTACACCCTCTGCAGAGATTATAACTATTCGAATAGCCGTGTCCATGGTTAAGGACTACAGTCTGGGATGGGTCAAGTGTCGGTCTTAGTGTCGGTCTTCGGAGGAAAAACCGCTAAACCAAAACGTTGATCATGACCTGTGACATACGATGATTATGACTATTATTATTGTGGACTAACCATTTACATTATTGAGTATCCCTGGGATGGTTCTACCTCCTGGATATTCACTATGATTATTCTTATCTAAGCCCTTTATGTGGTGTCGCACAGACGCCCGACTGTGGCATGCTTGTTATACCTTTTATATATAAGCCCTTTATGTGGTGTCGCTCAGACACCCGACTGAGGCATGTTATTATCCTTTCGAGACGTGGCTTTAGACACCCGATCGGTGCACTTTATTTCTATACTCGAGTTACTTATTCACATTTTATATGAATAACCTACTTGCGTGCATCACGAATTCTATTTCATCACTGACAAGTGATTATGGCAAATTTCCAAGCATCATTATTATCTGTTATATTATACCTGTGTTCTTAATGTTTGCGAGTACATTCAAAAGTACTCACTGGCTTGTCCCTGGCTATTGTCTTGGCTAGATTTCTTGTGTGGAGAGGAGTCCTGCGATGACAGCCCCGGAAACTAGGCAGTGATGATAGCAGACTCGTGAAGATAGGAGTTATCCAGGTCAGCTGTTCCTGTGGGAAATGGAGTCCCATAGATGCTGATGATCCGCAAACCGCTTCCGCCAACAGCCACTAGTAACCATTTGTTGTACTCATAAGCCAGAATGGTCTTGTACTACATATTTTGTATTTTGCTTGGAGTTTATGTATCAAGTTGGTGCCTCATCAGCTAACAGTAATCCTGGGGCTGGTGAGCACAAGGGCCATTTTCTGGGAAATTAATATCCCGAAAGTCCGGTCCTGGAAATCTCCTTGATAGATCTTGCGTGATCGTAGGAATTTTTTTGAAATTGCATGCCACGCTTCCCAACACCTGGCGCGACGGAGATTAGGCAATTCCGCCCGATTACCGTGATCAATGTGATCTCCCGTATCTTTCCAAAGGGGTACGCCAATAGAGTGACCCCTTTGGCCAACAGCATCACCCAGCCGGATCAGTCGGCCTTCATCCAGGGCCGGTGCGTCCCTGACGGAGTCCTAGTCTTTCACGAGGTACTCCATGAGGCCCGCACCAATCATCTAAAGGCCGTCTTCCTGAAGATCGACTTCCATAAGGCCTATGACACCGTCAGCTGGCCGTTCCTTCGGGAAGTGTTGATTAGGAAGGGCTTCGATGACTGATAGATCACGGGGGTAATGTAGCTGGTGTCCTTTGTCCAAACCGCCATCAACATCAATGGGGAGATTGGCACCTATTTCCCCACCTTATGGGGGGTCACGTAGGGCTAGCCGTTTTCCCCTTTCCTCTTCAACATGGTGGTCGACGCTCTCGCGGCCATCCTTGACAAGGCAAAGGCGGCGGGCCATATTCGCGGCATTGTCCCCCACCTTACCGGCTGCATTGGAGTCTCTTTGCTCCAATACGCCGACGACACCATTATTATGGTTGAGGGATCCGTGATGGATATCATGAACCTCAAGTTCATCCTCTTATGCTTCCAGCATCTGTCAGGTCTCAAGATTAACTTCGACAAGAGCCAGGTGATGGTGTTAGGCTACTCTCCTGAGGAGAGTCAGAGTATTGACAACCGGCTTAACTGCCCATTGGGTTCTTTCCCCATTACCTACTTGGGGATCCCCATTAGCGACTCCGGCCTGACGGTTATTGATTTGAGGCCTTCGGTGCTCAAACTTCAACACCGCATCGAACCATGGCATGGTAGATGGATCTCAAAGGCGGCTCAGACTATTCTCACTAACTCCAACCTATCCAGCCTCCTGTTGTTCATTATGAGCTTTTACAGCCTGCCCGAGACTTTGCACCACGAGATTGGCACGATCCAATCTCGCTTTTTCTGGATGGGCGAGGGAGACAAGCAAAAATATCACATGCAGGGGTGGCCATTCGGTATAAACCGAAATTTCGGTTTCTACCGTTCGGTATTTTTTTCAATTTCGGTTAGGAAAACCAATAAACAAAAATGGTTGCTAATAATAGCTAACCGAAAATTCAGTTAACCAAAAAATCGGTGCGGTTTTCGGTTTTAAAACGAAGGGCCTCGCCTTATGTGTTTGTGCTTGAGTAGAAGCAGTTGCACCCTCTTATATAGGCAGAAAAAGTTGGCTCATTCCTTTGGTCGGGCGAGGTGGGACTAGAGGAAAAACATGTCCTGGTCACCTGTACCTGTACGCTAGCACAACTAGGCATCGCTTCCCAAAAAGCCCACGTGAGTTGGGC
The DNA here is from genome assembly GCF_018294505.1 of Triticum aestivum. Taxonomy (NCBI): domain Eukaryota; kingdom Viridiplantae; phylum Streptophyta; class Magnoliopsida; order Poales; family Poaceae; genus Triticum; species Triticum aestivum. The sequence goes on from NC_057803.1 coordinate 508,566,161, forward strand.
CTTGCATGTTTGCATGCACTTTCATCAGAAAGGCCCAAACGTGCGCGGGCTGCGGTGCATTGGGTTGGTCGATTAAGCGATCGTGGGTGAGCTCGCTTCAATAAAAAAAGCAATCGATCGTGGGTGTGTGGGCGTGATTCCCGGGAGACGTTCGCTATGCCTGCTTCTGCGTTAGTTCTCGAGGCTTTTTTCGCTGACTCATGTAGCTCAGTTTTTTGTTCGGTTAAACGGGACAAAAACCGAACATACCGAATTTTGTTCGGTTAGTGGAGCTGGAAACCGAAATTTTCTGTGATTGTAAAAAACGAAAATTCGGTTTATTCGGTTTCGGCATCAGTTCGGTTTTTGGTTCATCGGTTTTTATGCCCACCCCTAATCACATGGTCTGATGGTCCAAGATTTGCAAGCCTCATGACCAAGGTGGCCTTGGGATTATGTCCTCCAAACGCATGAACATCGCCCTTCTTGCTTGATGGCTTTGGCGGATCTCCAGTGGTGAGGGTGGTCTTTGGCTGCAGATTATCCGGAATAATTATCTGCTTGACCAACCCCTTGCTTTCTGCCAACAGACTGGTGGCTCCCATTTCTGGCAGTCCATCATTCAGTTGCTTCATGTACTCCAGATTGGGACCTCCATCGCGGTAGGAACGGGCTCTAGTACCCTATTCTGGTTCGATAGGGGGGCGGGCGACGCCCCCTTTGCTGCTCGCTTCCCGGACTTGTTTGTCGTTGTTGTGGACCCTTGGGTCTTCGTCGAGATGGCCCTTATTGACTTAGGGCGCCTCGCCTTCAGACAACCCTTTGGGCCCCTTGAAGTGAATGCATGGTACGAGCTATTGGACTCCACTGCTCTATACGATCCAGACCTCTCGCGACCCCATGACCTTGTGTCTCGGCGCTTAGAGCCTTCAGGCAACTTCTCCACCAAATCTCTCTATAGGGATATCGCCCCCTCCCCCACCCCGGATCCACTCATATTGATCTGGGAGATCAAACTCCCCCTAAAGATCCGGATCTTTCTCTGGCAATGGATCCGTGGGCGTGTTCCATCAGGAGTGGAGGTGCTGAAACGTAATGGCCCCGGTGATGGGATGTGGCCCCTGTGTGGGACGTTTGAGGATTCTAATCATATCTTCTTCTCCTGCGTCTCTGCTCAATTCCCGTGGAGTTGCCTCCGCGAAGCGATCAATGGTCGTTGGTGCAACACCAACTTCTTGGATCTCTTCGTCGAGGTTCAGCCTTCGGCCCAGCCTGGCCGCCACATTAGGTGGCTGGCGATTGGGGTCCTTGCGTGGACGCTGTGGACTATCCGCAACAAGCTCGTGATTCAGCACGTGCCCCTTTGACGATCGACTGACGCAATTTTTAAAATGTGTGGTTACCTGCAGCTTTGGCGGCCACTTAGCCGTCCCCGGGATCTTGACATCGTCAACAACATCATCACTTCCCTTCGTGTGTTGACCATCCGCTTGGCACCGCCGCTCCCTCCGCCACCACCAGAGCCAGATTAGATCATGTAGTCTATGGCCTGCCTGCGGCTTGGCCTTGTTTTTTATGTTTTGGGCTTGTTGAGTTGTGCCCTCAGCAGAACCTAGTACTTCTCGTCATTGTGTGTGTGTGAGTGTGAACTTTGTTGTACTCGTTGACTATGGTGGTTTCTTTATTTATAAAGCAGGGCGAAAACTTTTTCGGTAAAAGATATTTAATATTGATCTTATTTGAAAGATCTTGTTATCTGGATTCCAAATTAAAAAAAAAATCAAAAGCCGAATTCTAGTTTAAAAGATATGGATCATATAAAAATACTAAGAAAATTAATGCTAGTATTTTTCATGGGAGGTGAGACAGAGGTTGGAGAGACATGCATGTTGCATCCTTTACTCCGCCACAAAACAGGTGATGAGATCCAGCGATGTGACTTAAATTTGCTATACCGTGTGCAATTACATCAAATACAATATGCATGTGAGTTCAAAATGTACAGATTTTAACATGAATGGATGACGGATGGTTGCCCGATATATCTTTCTTTTTTCCCTATCCCTATCCCTATATATATGACAACATTATTTTAATCCTGAGATTAGAATAGTTATTTGCATCACAACCAGACCTATAAAGGTCCAACAGCTCCCTCACGAACTTCCCGAACTTGCAGATAAAAAAAGCAACGCCCCACGCCCACCACTTTCCCTCCCCGATCCTAACCCCCCACTGATCCAGCGCCTCCCCCCACCCCCCCCGGGACAACCGCCGCGGCCCCTGGCTCTGGCACGCGGCCAACCCAGCTGTCCTCCGCCACGGCCACCACGCACCTTCACCAGCCGCCGCGCCTCCGGCCACCTTCTCCCACCAGCGCAGCCTCCCACCACCTTCTACGGCCAACGCGCCTCCCAAGGACCTCCACCCGCCGCCGCCGCAGTTCACCGTCGCCTTCGTCCACTGCCACCAACAGCGCTGCCGCCGGGCCTCGGCCACCAACGACGCCGCCGGGCCCCCAACTCCAACAGCGCCGCCGCTGCGTCCTCCCCCTCCTTCATCGGCAACAGTGGCCTCCCTTCCTCCTTGATTCCACCGCGACGGTGGCTCTTCCTCTCTGAATTCCGCTGGCAACCTCGGCCCCTGCCGCCATGATGCCATTCTGACCGCCACGCTTGGTCCAGCTCGCCGGCTCCTTCTCCTCGCATCCCTCTGCTCTGCCAGGAGGGCCACCCCCGGTGCTACTTCTTCTCCTTGGCCTTCTGCTCCATGGGCGACACCTCGCCCCCTCCCAAACTCCGGTGGGGCACCTCACACCTCCATTGCAGCCGCTGACCTCAAGCTCCTGCGCTCACACCCCAGCGACGGTTTGGCTCCTTGCGCCTCCTCCCTGTCTTCTCTGAACTTTCTATTTGGGAGGATCTGGACTTCTTTGAATTTGCATGAAAATTAACAGCAACATATGTTTCTGTATATGGGAGGTGAGGTTGTTTGAGGATCACTAATCTCAGCTAGCATCTACTACTAAATTTGCCCCAAAATTCACCACCTCAAACTGCAGAACGACACCCCCACTGTAAGTTTCTTTTCAGAGAGCGATCTACCATGTCGGGTAGCGGTGGATGCATCCAACTAGCTTGATTTGTTGTTTCAATTTCTTTTTCTGAATTGATCATTCCATGTCAAAAAGTACACCGGTTTATACAAAAAAAAAACAATTGTTGTATTGTTCTGGTTATTGTTAGGTCTAAATTCATAAACGTGCAAATGTTTTTTCTTAACAAAGAAAGTTGAGTAATAACGATGAATGACATTTCATTTAGTATGGTAGGAGGCCACCCTGCTTCCCGAGCTGCCACTAGCCATGGGCATCTCTTTCCGCACAACGAATGTTGCCGACCTCAAGTACTGGTTGCCAGATCTTGTGTTTCTTCTGTCCAGAACTGATGCATTTTCCCTCGTGTTTCTGCAGTTTTGTTAACTGAACTTCAAACTCTCGACAGATTGAACTGCAGGTGACGTGTGGACTATTAGTCTAAATGCTCGGGTCTGAAGTGCCACTGAAAATATATATCAAATATTCTTCACATGTTCCACTAGTACGAGAGTGTGTCTCCAGGCATGTATTTCTACGGATTCGAGGCATTTGTCGTAAAATTCCTATCTTTTCCTTTTAGGACCATTGAGCTAATTTTCGAGTTGCTTAGAGACGTTCCATGAAGTTCTGGTGTGGGTATACGCCATGTTCTAGCACAACAATACGCCGGCAGTCGTAAAGTTATAGTACGACAATACGCATGAACGTCTCTAAGCGTCTCGAGCACTACAACTCACATCCAAAAATCGAAGAAAATGGCTGCGAACTATTACCATCGATTCCACATAGAAGGAGCAGGTGAATTACCTCTTGCTAGTTAGAATTTAGAACTGATGTCTTATTCTTCATTCTGTGTTCATCTTGAACTACTGCCTGCTTGCTATCAGAGGAGTGAAACTAGAGCAAGTTAGAGCTTGTGGTTGTTTGATTAGTTGTTAATTCTTCATGGACATATGCTCGGTCACTAGGCAGTAGTGGTCCAGTTATGTTTGGACTTCATATACAAACCTTTTGTCTTGTTTCCCTCACCACTTTCAGGTAAAAAGATGAGTTATTTATGGCTTAATCGAAAATATGCACTTGCACTGGAAATACAGAGGACTGGTGGTTTGCGGAACTTGAGCTACATGATTGAGGTACTATTTTGCTTCTTGGATGATTGCATACGTTTACTGAGAACTCAACCTGCGTTACAAAAAGTAGGTACCAGAAATGAAGAAATTGATTTTGTTAGAGAGACTATGCAAAGCAAACTTTCATTCATTTTCCTAGAATGACATTGAAAGTGCTAGTTATCGACTAGAGGGCGGTGAATAGGCGATTTTTATGGAAGTCTTCAAAACATGAGAGTTTCGAAGACAAACAATAGAAATGATCCTATTGATATGCAGCGGAAGGTAAACTACACTAGGCAAGCCATAGTTAAGTATGCAATGAAGTGAAATCACGAAGACTAATAGCAGCTAGGTACTAAGGATCAGGATGGAAGATGATATGAAGCCAAACAATGATAGTAGTCACATAGTGAAGTCAAACAGGTAGTACAAGCAAGCAATGACTTCACGAAGACAAACTATAAGAGAGGGAGAGGATAGAACCAGTCACTTGGAGAGGACACAGGATTTGTTGGACCAGTTCCAGTTGCTGTGACAACTGTACGTCTGGTTAGGGAGGCTGAGATTCAACTCAGAAGACCGCGTCTTCACCTTAATACCCTTGAGCTAAGGACACCAAGTCCTTGCCCAATCACTCTGGTAAGTCTTCAAGGTATACTTCCAAACCTTCACAGACTTCGTTCACCGGCGATCCACAATGACTCTGGGATGCTCAAAACGTGACGCCTAACCGGCTGGAGGATTCACAGTCCTCAAGTGTAACAAGTCTTCAGGTCACGCGGACAGAAAGACTTCAGTGATGCCTAACACTCTTTGGCTTTTGGTGTTTGGGCTTTGTCCTTGCAAGGATTCCTCTCTCTCAAAAGCTTCGGAGGTGGGTTGCTCTCAGACGACACAAGCCGTGCACTAACTCTAAGCAGCCACCAATTTATGGTGTAGGGGGTGGGCTATTCATAGCCACTAGGCAACCTGACCTGATTTGTCCGAAATGATCCTGGGTCACTAAGGAACTGACACGTGTTCCAATGGTCAGATTTCAAACACACGCGGCAGCTTGACTTGGGCTACAAGTAAAGCTGACTCATCCAGCTCTGGATAAGATTTTCTCTCATTGTCTTCACTCGAAGACATAGGATTTGGTTGAGCATCACTTCAGTCACTTTGACTTTGTTCACTGGGGCCCCACTTAACAGTACGGTGGTTCCTATGACTCAACAAAGAAGAAAAGAAAACAACGAAACAACTGAGTCTTCACGCTCCATAGTCTTCACACGATGTCTTCTCATGTCATAGTCTTCAATGTGAATATCTTCACATACCACTATTGCCTTCAATGTCTTCATACATTTTTACGGGTCATCTCCGGTAGGTAAACCGAATCAATGAGGGACTACTACCTGTGTTATCCTGCAAAACTCACAAACACATTAGTCCCTCAACCAGGTTTGTCGTCAATACTCCAAAACCAACTAGGGGTGGGACTAGATGCACTTACAATCTCCCCCTTTTTGGTGATTGATGACAAAATGGTTGAAGTTTTCAACGGGGATAAAAATATGTGAAATTGTAAAAGATTTAGGTATTGTCTTCATAAGTAGCAAAAGGCTCCCCCTGAAGATGTGCATATAAGTAATTTGCTTTTGGAATGCAAATGCACATGGCAGGTTGTACTTGTGGAGATCCTCTTCAACTTATGAAGACAATTCATCATGCAAGATTTGTTATAGCGAAGATAATGATATGCATAATAAAAAATGGACGTCTGCAATATGACTTTGTGCGGGATTTATCATCGCACATGCCGAATTTATCATCGCATCACAGAATAGCAAACAAGTAGCAGACGACCATCAAGTTTAAGTGTTACAACTCAAAGAACCAAATGTATCAAAAACGAGAGTTGTAAACACTAGGCAAAATATAGAGCAACCGCCCATTTGGACCCGCTTGAAGACTATCAACTCATATGCTTCTCCCCCTTTTGTCAGTAAGGACCAAAAAGGTTTGAAAACATAGAGCCTCTACTCGTTCCCAGAAGGAGTAGGTGAAGCTGCAGGGTCGGCGTCGGGGTTTGGAGGTGCAGAAGAACTTGAAGAAGTGTCGATACGCACTGAAGTTAGAGGTGGTGAAGTAGCATCATCTTGATCATCTATCACTCTGGCATTCACCGTTGCAGCGGAGGAGGAATAATCAGAGTCTTCAAGAGACGGAGTTCGACGCAAAACAACATTCCTTGGAGGAGTGGTGTCAAACTTGAATCTTTCAGTGAAGCCATCGTCTTGAAGATCAGCTTCAGCACTCAGCAATGTCAAACTCTTCCAGGACCTCCGACAGTTTTCATGCGTGACAAAGGCATTCTTGGTGGCAAGATTGCGAATGCGATTAACGTCCACCAAGAGCCTTTGCATCTGCCGCTTCAACAAGTACTGATGCTTATCCTATTTCTGCTGTAGGGCAATGAGAAGTTCTCGGTCATTGAGAACACGAGATCGCTTCTGAGGCCTTTGAGCAATAGTGCTTTCAGTGGCTTCAGTTTGAGCACAGTGAGGTAAGCGTGTATTGCCAGACAAAGGATAAACACGAGTGACTGCCTGGACTCCTTCAATGGGTTGCATGAAGCTTTGCTGGTCAGCATTGTGAAGACAAACATGCTCCTTGGCAGGCTCTGGGTATATGGCTTCAACTGACATAGCAACCTCTGGCAGAAAGATCAGATGGTTGCGAGCAAAGGGCTGATAGTTGACAGCAGAATGTAGCTTGATGAGACGCATGACCCATGGAGCGTAGAACTTCAGTCCATAGAGATCAGAGCCTGATGCAGCCAACTGCCTGATAAAGAAGTCTTGAGCATTGAAGATGATGCCGTTGAAGATATAAAAGACCAAAGTCTTCATTGCTCCTTCAAGTTTTGCTGCTGAAGAATGTCCTTTGACAGGCCATAGAGTCCGCCTGATGATATGACCAATAGTTCGGGGCAGATACTCTAGGTCTTCGACAAAGAACTCCTTTGGGTAATCAGCGTCATGTGGCAATGGCTTCATCATGCTCGGCATTTGGCTCATGTTGGGCTCTGGCTTCTAAAAGATGCTCTCCAAGGCATTGCGGTGAAGCTGACAACCAGGTTTATATAGTTTACCTGGAGTGGGCAGACTAGTGAGCTCAATAATGTCAAAAGCTTTAGCTTCATGGTGTATGTTGCCTGTCATCCACTCAAGGACCCATGTCTTCAGATCCCTGTTGTAGCCGCGAATGTGGAGGGTGGCATAGAATTGCAGAAGAAGCTCTTCATTCCAATGCTCCTTATCAGTGACAAAATTTAGCAATCCAGCGTCACGGAAGCAGTCAAGGGCTTTTTCAAGGCATGGCAATCCAGCAATGGCTTCGCAATGAAGACGCATATGAGGGAAGATGTGCCCTTGATCATAGAGAACACATGAGTAGTAGTTGCGCTGCTGATAGCTCCAGAATCGATCAGATGAAATCCTTGGCCTTGAATAGGGGTTCTTAGCGCTATCAAAGAAAGTGTTGTGCGCTTTGAAGCCATTTGCATTGAAGGACCCTGGTGAAGTGGCGGTACCTGGAAACCTGGGCAGTCTTGGCTTAGGCTTCTGGACCTAAGGCCTGTGCTCGACATGATAGTCAAATTGCGGACCAGCAGCAGGTGAAGGAACCAGAATAGGCCATCTGACAGTGATCAGCTGACCATAGTTGAGTGCTTGCTCAATAGTATGTGGCCTGGGAGGCGGTACAGGAGCAGTGGCAGTGGTAGTGACTTCAGATTGCAGATTTGCATCAGGTGCAGCATTGACTTCAAGTGCTATCACTTCGGGCACCATATTGACTTCAGGCGCCACATTAGCTTCAGTCATGACAACGTCATTGGCTTCAGGGTTGGTGGTCGCCTCAATGTTGTTAACCTCCACTTGAGTAGCTGGAGGGTCAGACACGTTCTCCTCGAGAACAACTTGGTTGGTTGGGGGTGTAGCAACACGTTCTTCTTCTTCTCTTGGTTCTTCTTGGTCATAGGCTGATGCAGCCGGAATATCTTCAGCCGCTTTGGCTTCAGACTCAGAGTTGTTCACAGTTGGAGAGGCTTCAGGAAAGACTTGGCGTGAAACGGATCGGTGCTCTTCTCCTTCTGGAACACTTGGCAGAGTGACATGTGGCCTTGGTCCGTTGCAAAGCCTGCGGAACGCTGGCGACGCTTGTGAAGATGGAGTTGGTTGGGCCACGAAGTCTTCATCTTCAATCACCGGAGTGGTGACTTGAGTTGGGGGAGTAACTGGTGTTTCTTCTTGACGGGGGGAGTCTTGTGGGTGATCAGCCCATGAGTCATCCTGAGCAATTGGCGTCAAAGGACGACCAATGTCGATGAGTTTGCTGTTTGTAAGAACATCCGATGATACCACATTGTGCTCGATCTGAGGAAGGACTTCATCATCTTCAACATTGTCTTGATGACCAATGTCTTCAGCTGCGGTGGAGTCAACAGCTGGAATGTCTTCATCTTCAGGAGCCTCTGTGGAAGCAGGCTCATGAACTATCATTCGACGTTCTTGTTGTGCAGATTCAGGACGAGCAACATAAATTGGCTCGACGACAAGGGGCTCTGTGGGAGCACCCCGATCTCTCTTCTTGGTCTTGCGCTTCTTGGTGGATGGAGCATCATCAGTGGTGTTCTTGGTCTTGCGCTTTCTAGCTTTGGCTTCAGCTGCCCTTGTCTTCTAAAGCTCTGAAGCCACTGTGGGAACCTTAGGCTTCACGCCTGTCATACTTGCGGGGAAGACAATGCGAGGTTCTTCCCGCCTGGATGGTTTAATTTCACTACTAGGAAAAGGGCTATAGATAGGATTGACACTCATGGCGCACCAGGGAAGTAGTGCGCCACTACTATATACTAATGGCACACCAGTTGGTGATGCGCCATTAGTATGGAAGACACTAATGGCACACCAGAAAATAGGTGCGCCACTAGGGATAATTTTTTTATTATTATGTTTACATACATACTAATGGCGCATCCTATGTCTGGTGCGCCATTACTTGTTTTAACTAGTAATGGCGCACCAGACAAGGAGTGCGCCAGTACTGATTTTTTTTAATTTTTTTTGCAAAACTACTAATGGCGCACCGCCTCACCGTACGCCATTAGTAGTTTAAACTACTAATGGCGCACCCTGTAAAAGTGCGCCATTAGTATATATTTTGATATCATGAATATTTATAAATATCATGGGCACTTTTTGATATCATGAATATTTTTAAATTTCATGGGCACTTTTTGAATTCATGAATATTTTTTCAAATTTGATGATATTTTTTCATATTCAATATGATAAAATATTGAATATTCATGAGGACACTCGATCTCGATCCCCTCCATCTCGATCTCGATTCCCCTCCATCTCAATCGCTATCCCCCTCCATCTCGATCTCGATCCCACCCGCACCCTCCCCCGCTAGCTCCATCGCCGCCGACGACCCACCACACCCTCCCCAGCTCCACCGCCGTCGATGAGCACCCCCCGCACCCTCCCCCGCTCCACCGGCACCGATGAGCATCCCCCGCACCCTCCCCCGCTCCACCGCCACCGCCAATGATATTTTCAAATAAC
>NC_057803.1:508576095-508606818 GCF_018294505.1 Triticum aestivum
AAAAAGTGTAGACTACAATTGTTGTTAAACAACAATTATTACTGTTTTCATAAAAAAAATATTACTGTTTCATATTCCTGTTCATTTTTTAAAAAATAATAATAAAAAAGTGTAGACTACAATTGTTGTTAAACAACAATTATTACTGTTTTTATAAAAAAATATTACTGTTTCATATTCATATTCATATTCATTTTTAAAAAAATAATAAAAAAGATATACTAATGGCGCACCGGTCTGGTGGTGCGCCATTGCTATCTAAAAAAAGATTTCTAACGGCACACGGACGGGGGGTGCGCCATTGCTATCTAAAAAAAGAATACTTATGGCGCACTGTTCTGCTGGTGCGCCATTGCTATGAAAAAAACATTCTAATGGCGCAACGCCAGGGGGTGCGCCATTAGTAATCTTCCCCCATCCATACACTTCGTTCCTCCCTCTCGCCAGACACTTCGTCCCTCTCCCTCCATCGCGCCGCTCCCTCCCTCGTCCCTCCCTCCACCGCGCCGCCGCTGCCCCGACCCACTGCGCTATAGCCGCCCACGCGCCCCCGCCGCCTCCCTCTCCCCTTCCTCCCCCTCGAGCGCCGCCTCCCCCCGAGCCTCGCCTCCCCCCTCCCCCCCGAGCACCGCCTCCCTCGCCTTCCTCGAAACCCTAGAAACCCACAGGAGATTTGGAGCCTCGGAGCCGCCGGAGACTTGGAGCCTCGGAGCCGCACCATGTTCACCAGGAGAGGAGGCCCCACATCCACCAGGAGAGGAGGCCCGCGACCTCCCCACCGTCTATCCCCGCCTCCCCCAAGCTCGCTGTCTCTGCCCTCCGTCGTCTCCGCTCCGTCCACCACCTCATCGTGGTCAGGTAACCCTCCTCCCTCTGCCTTTGTTCTCCTCTCTTCCTCATTTTTTTATGCATGCCTGCCTGTTATTCTCTGGAGAGATTGAGACTTTGTTTTGTTGCTCAGGACTCTGTTTTGTGTTGACCATGAATCACTGTGAAAAATGCTCTTGTCAAGGTGAAATCACTATGAAAAATTCTCTTGTCAAGGTGAAATCTAAGCAGTACTGTACTGGCAAGAAAAAAAGGATAAAAGACAAAAATTATTGTCATCTAGGAAGGGGTCGTATGGAACCGCAGGTATGTTTTAGTATTTGAGAAAAAAGAAGATAATCTGTGTGGAAAGCGGGATTTTGTATGGCGTTGGGCGTGCTGTAGATGTTCGCTGGGAGGTTTGCTGGTGGGTACACACATTAGAATCCTGAAAATACAGTGCTTGCTGAGGACAAAGATAGGATTCTTGGGGAATTTGGCACATCTCTCTTTTTTAGGTGAAATTTGCACATTTTTTGCCATCACCTGTTGTTGGGTGGTGAATTTAACTAGAAACCACAAAAGCATTTACAGGGTCATCTCTTGAAAAACATGTTGCTGGGTGGTGAATTTAACTGTCATTGCATGTTCATTAGGGTTTAGTTTGTTGTTCACAATGCTCTAATGGTTTGTCAGTGAATCGTGGTGCAATGTCATGATATTTCTCTCTATTTTCTAGATTATGTTGGCTTATGTTGTGAGAGTTGGCTCAGTAGCTTGTAAGCTTGTTCTTGAGTCCACCAAGTTAGCCCTTTTCTGTTTTCTGGATTCTGTTGGCTTATGGGAGAGTTGGCTCAGTAGCTTGGTTTCTGTCCTAAGCTTGTTAATCAGCATGTACATTTCTGTCATATATTGCTAATGTCTGCTCAGATGTGTGCTTGCTATTGTCACCTGTCTTTTTTTCTTCTACATGATATGGAACCTTATGATACTGCACCAATAGCCTTTGTCCATCCAAGTTATCAAACTATGTGAACTAGAAACAGAAATAGAGAGAATCGATCATTACTTTTCTGAACTGTCGCAGAAGCCTCAGTAGTTCTTTCAAGTTACATTGAAACGCTTGTTTCACAATTTTTACTAAAAATCAAACAAAAATGTTTTCTTAACTCAGAAGCCTGTTACTGCACCTGTACTGCACATTATAAAGTCTCCTAGTACTTAACCCACCCAAGCTACGAGGCAAACATATCAGAACTTGCAAACATTTTATTACTTGTTGCATTGGAGGTTCATCTTGTCTTGAGGCAAACAAATCAGCATTGGAGGCTCATCTTTGAGGCTCATCTTTATTACATATCAGGTGGCATTGTCCTAGACTCCCTAGTTGTGTTGTTAATTGTGCTTCTATTAAAAGAATTGGGAGTTACTCACTGTACTAGAACTCTGTAGGTTGAATTTTGGTTAAATAATACTGACGTTATGAGAATGTAAGCACCTATTATTGCTACTGATATCATTGGCTCATTGCTGCCTTTGTGCAATGCAGAACTGTTAAGAGTGATTTGGAGGATTCAAGATTCTGTGAAGCTCTTTTGACATTTAAAACTCAGAACTGAAGGTACTTAATAAACTCAAAAGCATTGATGATAACTCTTGTTGCCTAGAAACAGAGGTAGTTTACATATTGCATTGCTGGTGTTTGTTTATGTTCAGAGTTTAAGCATGTCTAGTGTAGTGTAGTGTAGTGAGCTTGTTCTAGTGTAGTGAGGTCTGAACCATTGCACGATGTAGTGTAGTGTAGTGAGCTCTGAACCATGTTTAGTGTTGAGTACTTCAAGTTTACTGAACCTATTCATTTTTGTGGACTTAGTGAACATGATAAGACAAGCCAGATGCTCTATTTTTAATTAATAGTAATCCATGATCAGCAACAGTTTCTTTCACTAAATTTCAGTTAACAGCAATCCATGATTTTTTTCAGCTAAAACTATTCATGATTTTTTGTTGGGTGACCTATTAGATCTGGAATGGAAGCTCACATAAGTTGAGCTGATTTTTGTCCATATGAAAGCAGAGGACCATATGGTCTGTGGCCTTTTCATCCATATGAAAGTAGAGGCACATTGTGGTGCTAGTTTGCTGGGTTTTGTCTTCGACCATCGTGTCGTGATGATTTTGCAGGTACCCCGAGAGGCCCTTGAGTTTGCCGGAATGTTGATTAACTTCCGTTCCGGAAAATTCGGGTACTCCATATGTCTTATTTTCAGCAAAGATCATGCTGAAATTTTCCGTGAATTTTAGCATGACTTTGCTAAAAATCGGACATATGGGGTACTTGCTACTAATGCATGGTCCGGGGTATTTTAGTACTTAATTAAGTAGGATCAACTGCCCCGCCATTCTTGCTGCATTAAACCATAGGTGGCAATAGAGCCAAGTGATTAGGCCCAACTTAGAATTCTCGTTAGCATCGATAAACCCTAGATGATAAACCCAACATAGGTGGCAATAGAGCCAAGTGATTAGTGCCAAGTTATTAGGCCCAACCTAGGGTGCCTCGGTGTCAATGAGAACCTAAATGATGTACGCTTAGGCTTTTAGGGTGCCTCGGCGTTGACAAAACATAAATGATGAAAGCTTAGGCTTTTAGGGTGCCTCGGTGTCGACAAACCCTAAATGATGTAGTTTTGAATTATGAACGTAGGATATGTTGTCATCATCATCGGACGACGAAAGTCTCCCGGCGGAGTGCGACTGGTGCCACGACGATCGAGGTATGTGCGACATGCCTCACCTGGACGATGATCGGCGCTTCAGCATTAAGCTCGAGGAGACCTTCGAAGTTGAAACGGTACACAACGATGACAAGTGTTATTTTCATAATTAAGCATGACTTCAACTATTTCAACGTGTAATTTTTATCTTTTACAATTCGAGTATAGCTTATCCCATGCCATGCAAGACGCTATGTCTTGGAGAGGATGGATTTTGAAGACCATGAAATTTCTGAAACAAAGAAAATTCACCTAAGGACTCATCACGATGTGGACTTTGAAGTAAATCTATATAATTCTGAGAGCGTAACCCATTTTGGTTGCAAAAATTGGGAAGCATTTTGCAAGATGTATGGTTTTGATGAGGGTATGATTATCACCATGGATCTTGGTAATCCTGACATCAACCAAGACAATATGGACATTTAGGTCCTTGTTGATACGCCTCCAGTTCTACCGCTATGTGAGTTTCTCAAATATAGTTATTAGCTAATTTATATTGTTTATTTCAAAATAGTTGACAGCTTATTTCCATTGACAGCTTATTTTTATTGTTCAAAGAATGTGCGGGAGATGGTAGACAAAACCCACTACACCGATGGCTCCGAATTAACAACTTACAAGGAGAAAAATCATTTGGTCGGATTTTGTACTGACATTGAGAATTACAATATCTACAACCAAACTCCTCAACATTATGGTAAATACGTGCCACTAGTGCATGTGTTCAACTATGGTAACTACCATGGAGATACCCTGGTAAGATTTTTACTATTACGACATCCGTGCATCTTTTGCATACTTCTAGAACTAGTACATCATTGCTAACTATGAAGTTATTACTATGTTTCTCAACAGATAATCCCAGAGAATTGTGTGTCTCATATGATGTATCTGAAAGGTACTGTTAATGTTTTGAACATACATCCAGGTCGTCCTACGAATCTCAACTGTCCATACGAGATTTCTAAAAGAAGTGGAGACATGAAAATCAAAGGATGGAAAAAATGTATGGACAGTCGTAAGGAGCTTCTTGGAAGCAGAAGGAAGCGAAGCACAAGAATTGGAGACAGGATGTTCTCCATTCTCCATAATGGAGAGTCAGGGTCTATATTATTTTATGCTATTTTAGCTTAAATAGGGTATTTAGGTCCTGCCTAATACTGATGATCATGTGCTAAGAACAATTAAGTAGGGTTGGTTCGAAGACTATCAAGATGATGATCGTATGACTTGTTATGAATAACTAGTAGAAGTTGTATGATGATGATTAGTAGGACTTGTTAGGATTAGTATTACTTCCGACAAACTCGATACTCGCGGTCTTGAGACTTGTAATGTTTTATCTTTGTTCGGTCCTTTGAATTTGGAGACTAATATGATGAATTGTATTCGGAGACTAATCTTCTATTGTATTCGATGAATCTGATGTTGCTGTGTGCTGCTGTCTATATTCTGTCCAATAATATATTTTGTAACGTGTGAAAAAATCAAAAAAGCAAAAAAAATTAAAACCTAATATTCATACTAATGGCGCACCACACAAGACACTAATGGCGCATTGTGATCATCACACTAATGGCACATTAACTGTTGGTGCGCCATTAGAATGCCAAAGCACATGGGTACATATGGCCCCCTGGGAGGCATTCTAATGGCGCACTGCAGGCTATACTAATGGCGCACTACGTGGTGCGCCATTAGAACACCAGATACTAATGGCGCACCGGTGGTGCGCCATTAGAATTTAATTCTAATGGCGTGATGCTAGTGGCGCACCGGTAGTGCGCCATTAGAAGGCAAATTCAGTGCACCACTAGCATGCCTTTTCCTAGTAGTGTTTGGTCCACAGTAGGCTTCTTTTTCTTGGCAGCCATCTTGGGGTCGATGCCAGGACGCCCAAGTGCCTTGCGCTTCTCAGCTTCATTGTAAGCTTGAACACACTTGGTAGCAAGAATCTTCATGCGCTCACGAGAACCTTTGGCTTCATCACGTTTCTTGTGAAACGCTTCCTTGAGCTCATGCAGCATGACCTTGAAGTTTTGGACGTCTGCCACACTAAGCTTGGCCATGTTCTTCTTGAACTGGGCCTTTTCATAATCGATCTTGTGATTTAGCTCAACAATTCTCTGAGCAAGAGCCAGCTCAGGAGCAATGGCGCCATGGAAGGAGACGCTTAGGCCAATGGGAAGTTGCAGATCGTCAAAGCTGAGATTGGGGGTGTCAAACCACTCATCAATGAAGTTGTTCAATACTTCCACATCAAAGAGAGGCAAATCATTGAAGATTTCCGCCTCTTGCTTGCTCTTTATCAGCTGTTCAAGAGCGTCATCAGCAAGATCGTCGTCACTTGACAGATCAATGGCGTCATTCTTGTTCTTCATAACAGCAGCAGGGGTTAGAGCTGGACCAGTGGTGTGAATAGGCTTCTTCTTCTTCTTCTTCTCAGACTTGGAGATGCGTGAGAGATCTTCAGACTGCACACTTGGTGCAGGAGGAGCAGAGGCCAGAGGCTTCACTCGTGAAGCTTTTGGTGCAGGGGAAGGCTTCGAAGCCTTAGATTTCTTCAGCTTCTTAGGCTTCGGTGGTGCAGGCGCTTCATCAGAATCAGCCTCATCTGCAGGTTGATCCATGTCTATCCCTTGAACCATAATGTGAGAGATGAGACCTTCTAGGTTGTAGAAGGGCCCAACAAGATTGGGTTCAGCTTCGCATGTGCCATCGGCACGAGGAGCAGAGGGGCCTGGGTTGAAGTCTAAACCCCGCAACTTCTTGTTTTCTTTGGCCGAGTTCTTGGCAAACTGGAAGTTGCGCTCGAACAAATTGTCGTCATGACACCATAGCAATGAAGATGGGTTGGCATCTACAGGCTGTGGTCCGTGGACCATGCAAGGGTAGAAGCCTTGTTCAATGGCTTCAACTCTGGACCTGGGTGGAAGATTCTTGTACAAGATATCTCCCCAGGGTCGCTTGATGGCATTCTTCTCAGCATATTCCTGGGCCATGAATGTGTACTTGAACCATTGTTTTGCCAAATATCTTCAAATCCACTGGATTCGGGTTTTTCGCTGATTGTAGTCCTCCTCTGGATCTGTCTTGTACAACTCATAGAGGTCAGGAGGCAAATCTCTTGATGTGTTCCCACGGCGCTGTCTGCCACCCTTCCTTGCAGACTTCTCTGTTGCCATGAGGTTCAGATTGAATGGCTTCAACACTGTCAAAGGCTTCCGTCTGCTGGTCAGACAAGAACTGGCTTCGGGAGAGTTGATATGATGCTGTAAGAATTCTGCAAATGAATGTAGACTATGAGAACCAAGGGATTCTCCCACGGACATGTACCTATGACAGCATTAGAGATGCGAGGGAAGGGGAAGAGGTCATATGCATTCTCAGAAGATTTTGAAGATAAATCATTTTAGAAAACATTGACCTCATAACGCAAAGACATTCACTTATATGTTGAGAGTTGGTTCCAGATTTGTACGAATCCAAGAATAAGTACAAGTGAGGAATCTAACTACGTGTGAAGCATAAGTGAATATACTAGGCATCATATGAGATGCAGACAGGGTAGATCCAAATTTGTGGAGGCAGAAACAACTTTTGGTAGAAAGGATGAATCTATAGGATCAAAAAGACAGTAAAAAGAGGGTTTTAATTTACCACACAATGAACTGCTAGACGGAGCAGAAGATGAGGCCGAGCAGTTCGATCTTCCGTGCCCTAACTTGGCGATGGAGGACACCTACGGCGGCGGCGGAGAAGACGATGTCCACGGCCGGCGTGAAGACGGCGTCGGTGAGGTTGCAGCAGCGAAGCGCTTCGTCATCGGCGTCGTCGAGAGCTAGCGGTGGCGCTAGGGTTTGTCGAGATGGAGAGGTGAAAAAAGGATTTTGACCACGATTGGATGTGTATTTATAGGGAAACGGACGGCACAGTGCAATTATGCAGGTGCCCTGGCGGTTTACATCTAAGGGACACGTGGCCAACATGCAACACATTTGGAGTTGTCCCACGAACCGACGCCCGCCTGGACTGTCGGATGGTCGTTCCGGCTTCTCTGGGTTTCAGGCAATAAGAATAGAGCATTTAAAACAGATTTAATGTTTGTCTCTGTATCTTCTACTGACAAGGACGCAGAGAAGACATTCGACAGTTTCAATAGAATGCATATGATTAGATAGAGTTTGAGGTAGAAAGCATAGAGAGGTTAGGGTCCGATCACATTCACTTAGTTCAAAAGATTCAAACGAGTAGACATAGCTATAAGTGAATGTTGTAGAGGACAGAACACTAATATATGTATATATCAGTATACAACCATAGTGAAGATAATCATGAGGACATGTTGAAATTGAAGACAAACCAAATGCGAAGACATAGCAAATGTAACACCATGAAAAAACACTTCAAACAAAAGAATTTGGTGGTGGCGTTACCCACCGTATAGGAAGTATTAGACCTAGACACGGTGCACAATTATCGTGGCGCTCCGAAGTCAAATTCCGCGTTAATGTATTCACACTTAGAATGTAAGTCTTCATTGATTGAAGATATACTTTACTTCGTGTGTTGTACATCTAAGTCATCAACATGCATAAGTGTTAGGATGTGTGCCTGATCACAAGACATTTGAGGATTCCAAGATATTTAGCTCACACCGCAACTTGCAAAACCTTTTCTCATCCAAGGGCTTTGTAAAGATATCTGCCAGTTGCTCTTCAGTGTTGACGTGTATGATATCAATATCTTCCTTCATGACATGATCTCTAAGAAAGTGATGACGAATTTCAATGTGCTTTGTCTTTGAGTGCTGAACTGGGTTGTTGGCAATCTTGATGGCGCTTTCATTGTCATAGTAGAGTGGTACTTGTTTCAGATGGATGCCATAGTCCTTGAGTGTTTTCTTCATCTGTAGAAGCTGAGAGCAGCAAGATCCAGCAGCAATGTATTCAGATTCAGTAGTCGAGAGTGACACACAGTTTTGCTTCTGTGAAGACCAACAGACAAGTGATCGTCCCAGAAAGTGACATGTGCCTGATGTAGACTTGCGATCCACCTTGTCATCAGCATAATCAGCATCCAAGAATCCAACTAGATCAAACCCTGAGCCCTTTGGATACCATAATCCTAATGTTGGGGTGTAAGCCAAATATCGAAGAATTCGCTTCACAGCTAAGTGATGCGATTCCTTTGGTGCCGCTTGGAATCGAGCACACATGCAAACACTAAGCATAATATCTGGCCTAGATGCACATAAATAAAGTAAAGAACCAATCATGGAGCGGTATACCTTTTGATCAAACTCTTTACCATTGGCGTCAGGACCCAGATGACTCTTGGTTGGCATTGGCGTCGTATAACCTTTGTTGTCTTGCATTCCAAACTTCTTCAGGCAATCTTTGAGGTATTTCTCTTGAGATATGAAGATGCCATTTCTTTGCTGACGAATTTGAAGACCAAGGAAGAACTTCAGCTCACCCATCATGGACATCCGATATTGTTCTTGCATCATGTGTCCAAACTCATCACTGTATTTCTGGTTGGTGCAGTCAAAGATAATGTCATCCACTTATATTTGGCACACAAAAAGTTCACCATCATATGTCTTCGAGAAGAGTGTGGGATCCAGGGAACCAGGTTTGAAGCCTTTGCTCTTCAGGAAGTCTTTGAGTGTGTCATACCAAGCGCGAGGGGCTTGTTTGAGTCCATATAGTGCCTTGTTTAGCTTGTACACCATATCAGGATGTTTTGGATCTTCAAAGCCAGGAGGTTGTGCAACATACACTTCTTCTCCAATCTTGCCATTGAGAAATGCACTCTTCACATCCATTTGATACAACAAGATGTTGTGATGGTTTGTGTAGGCTAGCAATATGCGAATAGCTTCAAGCCTAGCCACAGGAGCAAATGTTTCATCGAAGTCAATCCCTTCAACTTGAGTGTATCCTTGAGCAACGAGACGAGCTTTGTTTCTGACAACTTGACCATGCACATCTTGTTCGTTGCGATATATCCATTTTGTTCCTATTATGTTGTGCTTGCGGGGGTCGGGACGTTTGACAAGTTCCCAGACATTGTTCAGCTTGAAATGTTGAAGCTCTTCTTGCATAGCTTGAATCCATTCAGGTTGCATGAAGGCTTCAGCAACTTTCTTGGGTTCAGATATTGAGACAAAAGCAAAGTGCCCATAGAAATTTGCTAGTTGTGTTGCTCTTGAACGAGTCAGTGGACCAGGCGCATTGATGCTATCAATTATATTCTCAATATGTACTTCATTTGCAACACGAGGATGAACTGGACGAAGATTTTGCTCTTGCTGTGTCATTGTTGGTAGGATTGTCTTCGGGCTGAGCATTGTCTTCAGGTTGATTAGGTGCAGAAATGATAAGTTCCTCTTCAGGCAGTGCTTCAGACGGTATGATTTCTCCAGTTCCCATTAGCTTGATGGATTCACTGGGTGGAACTTCATCTAACACATTTGGCAGGTGCTCTCTTTGCGAGCCATTAGTCTCATCGAACCGCACATCCGCAGTTTCAAACACTTTATAGTGAAAGAGGTTGAAGACTCTGTAGGAGTGTGAATCCTTTCCGTAACCGAGCATAAAACCTTCATGTTCTTTCGGTGCAAATTTTGAAGTGTGATGTGCATCCTTGATCCAGCACCTAGCACCAAATACTCTGAAGTAACTGACATTTGGCTTCTTACCAGTGAGGAGTTCATAGGATGTTTTCTTCAGAAGCTTGTGAAGATAAACACGGTTGATGACATGGCATGCAGTATCAATAGCTTCAGGCCAGAACATTCTTGGTGTCTTGTATTCATCGAGCATCGTTCGAGCCATCTCAATGAGTGTTCTGTTCTTGTGCTCCACGATGCCATTCTGCTGAGGGGTGTACGGAGCAGAGAACTCATGAGTAATGCCTAATGTATCCAAGTACAGATCGAGGCCAGTGTTCTTGAACTCTGTGCCATTGTCACTCCTGATATGCTTGATCTTGATGCCATAGTTGTTCATGGCACGGTTGGCGAAGCGTCTAAAGACATCCTGCACTTCAGTCTTGTAGAGAATTATGTGCACCCATGTATATCTTGAATAATCATAAACAATAACGAAGCCATAGAGACAAGCAGTTGTAGTGAGAGTAGAGTAGTGAGTAGGGCCAAATAAGTCCATGTGTAGCAGCTCGAAGGGTTGAGATGTCGTCATGATTGTCTTCGAGGGATGCTTGGCCCTAGTCATCTTTCCAGCTTCGCAGGCACCGCACAAGTGATCCTTCTTGAACTTGACGCCCTCGATGCATATGACATGCTTCTTCTTTGCGAGAGTGTGTAAGTTCCTCATGCCACCATGCCCAAGCCTCCGATGCCAGAGCCAGCCCTCTGAAGCTTTTGCAAGAAGGCATACGGCAAGCTGTGGCCCTGCTAAGAAATCTACCATGTACAGATCATCTTTCCGGTACCCTTCAAAGACTAGAGACTTGTCAGATTCCATTAGTACAAGGCAACGATATTTTCCAGATATCACAATCATGTTCAAGTCACAAAGAATTGAGACAAACATTAACACTACAAAAAAAAGACACATCCGTGACATTTTGGGCCGAATGAATTTTTTTCTGTCATACATATGACACTTCTATGACGATAATTGTGACAAAACCCGGTATCATCATAGATGTGGTGGGCTCCTACTTCTATGACAAAAATCATGACAGAAAATGGGCTTTTCATCCTGGGCGGGCCGAAGACGCAGCTGCATGACATTCTTTGGGCCGTCCATGACAGAAAAAACCATGGTAGAAGAGAGGGCGAGGAAAATTTTGGGGAGTTCCCGGTTACGGTGGGAGGTCAGGGGCCGAGCGATGCGCGTTTCTGTCGTACATGTACGCGCGTGTGTGCGAGGCATTGGCTCTAACTGAACCCGAGCGAGGCGTTGGGCTCTAACTGAACCTGAGCGATTACGCTGCAGGCTATGCGTTACTGAACCCGAGCGATCGATCGATGGCTGTTAACTAAACCCGATCGAGCGATTCCTTCGCTACTGCTGCTAACTGAAGCCGATCGATGCTGCCTCTGGGATGAACAGTGAGCGTTGCCGGGGGGGGGGGTGGATGAATAGTGAGCGGTGGCGTTGCCTTTGGATGAACAGGACCCCGTGGTGTGGAGGGCTGGATGGACAGTAGATGGTGGAGGGGTGCCCGTGGAGGGGTGGTTGAACAGGACCCCGTGGTGTGGAGGGCTGGATGAACAGTAGATGGTGGAGGGGTGCCCGTGGAGGGCTGGTTGAACAGTAGCCGGCGGAGTAGCGCGCGGTGGAGGCTGGAGGAGGTCGACGGTAGCCCGTGGAGGCTGGAGGAGGTCGACGGTGGAGATGAACAGTATCCCGTGGAGTCCCGTTTTGCGGTACGCCACACCCCTCCCGATGAACAGGACCCCCGTTTCGACCATAGGAGGTCCGTTTCATCCGTTTTGCGGTACGCCACACCCCTCCCGATCAACAGGACCCCT
The DNA here is from genome assembly GCF_018294505.1 of Triticum aestivum. Taxonomy (NCBI): domain Eukaryota; kingdom Viridiplantae; phylum Streptophyta; class Magnoliopsida; order Poales; family Poaceae; genus Triticum; species Triticum aestivum. Next base: position 508,588,192 of record NC_057803.1, read on the forward strand.
GTTTCGACCGGAGGAGGTCTGTTTCGTCCGTTTTGCGGTACGCCAGACCCCTCCCGATGAACAGGATCCCGTTTCGAACGTGGCCGGTCGAACACAAGGTCGTTTCCTCCGTTCTGCGATACGCCAGGCCTCGTTTCCATCGCCTGTTCCATCCAAGCCCTCCCGATGAACACGACCACACATTCCGTTCCAACCCAGCCGGTTGGCTCCCACGCGTTCCGTTGCCTCCCGATGAACACGACGCATTCCGTTTCCTCCCCATGAACACGACGCATTCTGTTGCCTCCCCATGAACACGACGACGACGTTGTTTCTCCGTTCTGACCCAACCATGTCAACGAGCCCTCGTCGTACGTATGCGCGAGTAGGCGTTCGAGACCCCGCCCGTATGTAAACATACGTGGCCGTATTTCATTCTTGCAGCCTGGCCGTCGTACGTACATGTACGTGCTACGTGCGCGCCTCTACTACGACACATGCGCGCCTCTACATCCACCAGTATATATGTATGTACACGTTTGCAACCAGAATGACAACGTTATGTACGCTTCGACCAGGTGGGTCCCGATTGTCAGTCACTTCCTTGCGTGCGAAGATGTAGCTGGTGGGTCCCAGAAGTCAGGGGGCGAATCATTTTGTTTTGTTTTTGCCCGAACGCACTTCCTTGCGTGCGAAGGTGTAGCTGGTGGGTCCCAACAGTCAGGGGGAAATGTTTTTTTCACGAAATACGGTGGCCCGTCCGGTGGGTCCCCGCTGTCAGGTGGGGGAATAATTATTTTGCGTGTAATAAAGAGGCACTTCCTTGCTGCGGCCGTGGACCCAGCTATTAGCGTCTCCATGCACAGTACTCTTCCGATGGAAGTCGGTCGTTGACCACATTGACCACGCCGCGCCGAGAGCACCACGGCGGTGTGCGACGGCGAGGCCTAGGAAGGGGACGACACGGAGGCAGGGAAGACTCGGCAGTTGTTTCCCACGGGGAGGGGAGTACGACTGTACGAGGGTTTACTGGTTCGTCTGCCATCACTGGAGAATAACAGCAGGTGTGGGGGAGTAGAGGGATGGCTAGGCCAGCGATGGGAGTACGATGGGGCGGTGAGGCCTGCGCGGCAGCACAGCCGGCCGCGGGGAGGAGGGAGCAGGCAGTCCCGCTGGCGCTTGTTTGAGCGGCTGGAGCCGGAAGAGCAGAGATTGAAGAAGCACGACGGCCGTTGGATGGACATCCAACAGTCGGTGCTTGTGCGTCAACCTTTTTTTTAGGAAAGCCTCAAATCTGTGGAAAACATTATACAACCCATCTGCCATTATTTCTAATAATTTACAACCCATTTGCTAATTCTTAAGGTTTTTTTGGAGCCCATATTCTTTTTGTTAGCATTAGAGCCCATATTGTGGCCACGGTTAAAAAATTATACGAAATTTTGCATATTTCGGTGCGGTCCGAACTGTTTTTAATCCTGAAATTTCGACTCACATTCAAACTGATTTTAAAAATAAATGTATATCAATATAAAATCAAACAAATTCTCCACTTATAAAAATTAATGTAATTTAAAATCTTGAAATGAAAAAAAAGATATTTGAAACTAATTGCCGGTTTGATGGGTTTTAAAAATGTACATCCCATTTCTCATTACTGATGGGCCATTTTCTCGGCCAGCCGAATGAAAGCTCTCCTCATCTTGAAAGATTTGCAGCCCAACAGGCCTGACAAAGCGACTTACTTGGCAAATCACAAAAAAACTGGGTTGTGGCCGTGGACACAGCTGTTAGCCTCTCCACCTACAGTACTCTTCCGATGGAAGTCGTTCCTTGACCACGTTGACCATGCCGCGCGGAGAGCACCACGGCAGTGGACGACGGCGAGGCCTAGGAAGGGGACGACACGGAGCCGGGGAAGACGCGACAGTGGAAGCCCGTGCAGAGAGGAGTACGAGGGTTCACTAGTTCGGCTGCGGTGTGAGGCTGCCGTCACCGCAAGGCCTGGCTAGCGCTGGGAATAGTAGGGGGCGGTGTGGCCTCTACGGCAGCACAGCCGGCCACGGGAGGCAGGAGCATGCGGCACGACCGGCGCTGCTTTGGGCGGCTGGAGCAAGAAGACCAGAGGTTGAAGAAGCACTACGGCCGTTGGATGGACATCGTACGGTCACTGGAGCTAGAATCGTTCATATTGACTAAGTTGACAAAGACCTTTGTCCCCGTCAACTTAGTAGGCCCACAAGTCAGCCTCCCACCAAGGTGGGTCCCAGCTAGCCGGGGGAGTATTCATTTTTTTGTGCGTAATAAGGAGGCACTTCCGGTGGGTCCGAGCTGACAGCGGGGGGAACGTTTTTTCGCGAAATACGGTGGCCCGTCTGGTGGGTCCCAGTAGTCAGGGGGAAAGGATTTTTTCGCAAAATACTGGTGGCCCGTCTGGTGGGTCCCCGCTGTCAGGTGGAGGAATAATTATTTTCCGCGTAATAAGGAGGCACTTCCTTGCGGCTGCCGTGGACCCAGTTGTTAGCCTCTCCATGTACAGTACTCTTCCGATGGAAGTCGGTCGTTGACCACATTGACCACGCCGCGCCGAGAGCACCACGGAGGTGGACGGCGGTGAGGCCTAGGAAGGGGACGACACGGAGTCGGGCAAGACGCGGCAGTGGATGCCCACGTGGAGAGGAGTACGAGCATTCACTGGTTCGGTTGCGGTGTGAGGCTGCCATCGCCGCAGAATAACAGGGGGTGTGGGTGAGTGGAGGGATGGCCTAGCCAGTGGTGGGAGTAGTATGGGAGCGGTGAGGCCTCCGCGGTAGCACAGCCAGCCACGGCAGGCAGTAGCAAGCGGCACGACGCCATGACCGGCGCTGCTTTGGGCGGCTGGAGCAAGAAGACCAGAGGTTAAAGAAGCACTATGGCTATTGGATGGACATCATACGGTCACTGGAGTATTGACTATTTCGGTGCGGTCAACTGTTTTTTAATCCAGAAATATCGATTCACATTCAAACTATTTTGAAAAATAATTTATATAAATATAAAGTCCAAATAATTGTCCATGCATAAAAATCAATGGAATTTAAGATCTTGTAATGAAAAAAATTGAAACTAATTCCCGGTTTGATGTGTTTTAAAAATGTACAGCCCATTTCTGGGCAAACCAAATGAAACTCTCCTCGTCTTGAAAGATTTGCAGCCCAGCAGGGCCGATAAAGCAAGTAGGCCTTGTTTGGGTATTTCTTTAAAAAAATAGAACTGGGCTAGCCATTTTCATCAAGAAAAAACACAACTGGGCTCATGATGTGGTAAACATAAATAAAACCCTGGCTAGATGGGCCACAGCCCCCGTACAGCCCCGTTGGTACCCTAATCCGTCGCTAAAACTAGTATAAATAAAAATTGCTTGTTCCTCAAAAAAAAAACTACGTGACTTGCTGGGTCCCTGGTGTCAGCCGCTCGTAGTGTAATTCTCTCATTTATTGACTACGTTGACAATGGCATGTGCCCCAGATGTCCAACCATTAGGAGGAACCATATTTTTGGGCTTGTACTATAGAGGCACTTGCTTGCGTACTGCCATGACGCTGGTGGGTCCCTACTGTCATCCTCTCGATGTATAGTCATCTCCTTGTTCCTCTCGGTTGTTGACGACATTGACAACGCAAGAGGGCGGCGCACCGCGCACGGCGATCGAACCAAGGCCGCAAGGCAGAGGACGACGACGAGGCCTTGGACGAAACGAACAGGAGCCGTTGAAGATGCGCCGGTCCAGTCGCAGGAGGAGGGGAGTACGAGGATTGACTGGTTCAGGCGCGGGTGCGTGTTGGGGCTGACATCACCGAAGAATAACAGGACGTGTGGGGGAATAGAGGGAGGGACTGGCCAACATTGGAGGGTACGTACGGTAGGGCGGCGGAGGCGCAGCCAGCCATGGGAGGCGGGAGCAAGCGGAGCCGACGGGGTGGTTTGGTTTGGGCGGCTGGAGGAAGAAGAAGACAAGAGATAGAAGATACACGACAGATGTTGGATGTCAATCCAACGGCTGGTAGGAAGAATCGTTTGTTGACTGGCTAGTAAGTCGACACCACCTTGGATAGGCTATTTCCTCACGGGTCGCAAATGTCCGAATCCAAATCTGTCACGGTCATGCAGCCTTTCCTATGAAAATTTACAGCCCATTTGATGTGCTAGTTCGAAATAAATTTGTGGGTGCTGGTGCGGGCTAATCACTTGGCTTCTGTAATGCATAGGGAGCTCAAGCAGCCGGCGAGAGTGATGTTATTTCCCTTGGTTGGGATTTGTTACAATATTTCACTCTAAATTAAATGAATGGCAAGCCATTTCCCTCGTTTCAAAGAAAATATGACAGTCACAGCCGAGTTGAAAAGGGCAGGAACATCTAACTCCAGCTTACAAATTGTACAAAAGCACGAGGGTTAATTGTTCATCAGGTTTACAAAAAAACCAGATTGAAAAGGGCAACAACATCTAACTCCAGCACTGTTTTCGGTAGTCACAGTCAAATGGATCGGTTAGGTCCATAGAATGAACATCCTGGGTCATAAAATTTACTGGATTATGACCACAATATGTTGTAAATAGAAGCCCGACACGTTCAGAAGCTCTTTTGCCCACCTGAAACTCCTTTTCTTGCTCTTTGACATACCCATCCGTCAAAACCATGCTGCTGATAAACTTAAGCCTGATGGACAATAGTAACCTCGCATTCAGCAGGAAGAATGTGACAAATCTTGTGTTTGCACGGTTGGCTACATATCGTTCTAGTGTTATTGTCTTCAATCGAATCTCATGAGAAGTGAGAAAATCCTGATGCTTACGAATCCACGGATTGGTTATAACTTTCTTACCCCGTCCTGTTGCCTAAATAGACATGAAGATTGAAAACAGTTAAGGTCTAAAAGAAGAGTGTCGAAAGAGCAACACCTGAACGGTTAATTCTGGTACACTATATGCGGGCTTCCAATGTGCGTGAAATTATCACCTTTATATACAACTTCTCCAGACATGGAAAGCATTGCAGCAAGCCAATAATCTTGTTCAGATCAAAACCATTTATTTGGATATATAAGATCTTGACAGAATCCAGCACCATTGATAGGCCACCCATGGAGAAACTCTTCATTGAGCATAGAACATAATATTAGTACAAAATGTGTACTCCATGATGATATATAAATTATGCGCAGAAATTTAAAATCCAGCTTATGGTTACAAGTGTGGATGATAATATATAGTACCTGAAGAACTATGGAGCCAAACACCATATTGAAATGAGCACACAGATCATGTATTACACCCAAGGTCTCCATTTTAGGCGCAGAGAGAACGGTTATTTGCACCGGTGAATAACTAGAATCAAGGATCAACCTTTGAAGTGAAGGGGCATCTTGGATGATGAGCAGCCTTCCGTTAAAAGAAATTCCAATTCTTACAAGGTTAGGCGACTTTATTTGGAGCAACCGATTCTAACTATGAAAACAAGCACCAAGCACTCCAGCGCAGGGCAACTGGAGTGGATGATGTTGTGCAATGAGGCCTCCGATATACGAACCCGCACAAGTGAAAGTTTCTTGAGAAATGGGAGTCGAAGGTTTAGTACCAGATTGTCTAGTAGGTAGCACAGCGCAAAGGTGGCGGTGTGGAGAGAGGACGAAAACCGTGAGATGGACATTGGTGCTGAGGGCACAAGTTCATGGCGTTCGGTATGTCGTATGTGATTTCCAGGGGAATAGTAGAACTCAAGCAACTGTAGTTCTGTGAATTCACGGGATTTCAGCCAGGCGTCCACCATGCAGGGCATGGTATGCTTACTCAGGTAGCATGACGGGATGCAGAGGCTTTGAACGGAGCCCTGGTGGGAGGAGATGATGGCTATGGGGATTTCAAAATCATTGAAGAGAGATAGCTAATGACAGTCGAGATTAAGGGGCACGTCGCACCATAGAGGGCGCCACCGAATTGAGAGGACTTGGGTGCGGCAGCAATCCTTGGTGGGGAGAAGCGAGATGATCTCCCCAAGGACGGCGTCCGGGAGATTGCTGATGCGGTCCACCCGAGATTCTACGTGTTCCTGGGATCCGGTGGGGGCGGGGTCGCTGCTTCTCCCCGTGCTGCCGGGTGCGGGATCTACAACAGGCGTCGCTGCTGGCGGGAGCCTCATCTTCTTGGTGCTGGGGTCAGCCGACTCCATTTTCCTCGAGGGCGTCGCGTCGCGCTCACGGATTTGAGCAGAGTAACGAATGACGAGCCTAGTTGTAGTACGAGTGAAGAAGAAGGGGAGCTGGGGGTTTTCTGTAGGAGTGAGGAAGAAGGGGATCTGGGGTTTTCTGTAGGAGTGAGGTGAGGAATTTGGGGGTACGAGTGGAGCGAGCTGACGTGAGGTGGGTGGGAGCGAGGAGGAAGAAGAGCACCCAGGTTTTTTTGGGGGGGAGGGGGGCGGTGTGCTGGGTGTGGGTGGCGCCTCTCATTTAGTAAATATATGGGCTTTTGAATTGATTTTACTATTTACTAGTGTGGATGGGCTGTTTTGTCTTGGGCCCAGAGAAACAATTACTACTAGTACAGTAGAGACACTCTACTGCTACCCAGAAAAACAATTACTACTAGTACAGTGGAGACACTCTACCGCTTCTACCTCCTCCTAGGTCACTGAAATGTCTCCCTCTACTGAATGTCGTTATACTTTTGTTTACCGACATGCGGGCCATGCAGCGCGGGGGCGCAAATGCCATCCACCAAATTAGAAGGCAGTATGCAGGCGGAGAATCACCCCGGTCGTAGTGCGGCAGTAACGAGCCGTCGTATCACAAAACCCCACCTCCCCGCAGTTTAAGTTTGACGGACGAAGCAACCATCATTTCACTCTTCGCTGAATCCCCCTCTCCCTCACCTTCTTCAAGAAAGGCAACACTCGCATCTGCCACTGTTCTTCTCTCCGAACGAAGGGAAGGTAAGCGGATCCGTGATGTTGGTATATTTTCGTTTAGAGAAAAAAAGAACTTTTGCAAAGCAGTAACCGATCCTCAGTCTCTTTTTTGTTTCATTGTCATTGCGATCGTGTTTTCCTTTCTATGGTATCCTAGTATTCATCAGTTTCATGATGGACCAAGGAGAACCAGGCAAAGATCTGCCGATATTGGAGCAGACGCGGGAGGCTGATCCCCACGAGACAGAGAGCTCCAAGAAGATGGAGGCAACCACCGAGCCGACCCCAGATACGCTCACGGCCACTACTGAGATGGTCAACGCCCCGTTTGAGGTTACAGCCCCCGTGGCACTGCAGGAGCAGTTTCCCCCTTCGAGGATGTGCCCCCCCCCACTGAGCTGCCCAAGGTGATTTCCTTCTTTGCCGATCTTGATTGTGGTTTTTTCATCTAATTATGTGGTGACTTTTTTAGAAAAAGGAAGTATGTGGTGATTAATAATGCAAAATTTTATTAGCTTCGATGCCATGCTATACATAGTGGTTTAAATAACTTGTGTTTCTTATACTGAAAAGTAATTCAGAATTTGTTTCTGTTTCACTTAGAGCCCTGATGCAGACAAGGATTGTGTGGTTTTACATCTCACTCGCTATGAGGCGGATGACCTGAATATACGCACTGGGAAAACAGAGTTCTTAGGCTGTTGGATCCTGGAAGCCATTTGCGGTTATACCAATGAAGAGTTGTATTCCAGCCTCACTATTGTCAGGCGTGTTGTCCAGGGTGTACTGAAGCACAAGAAGTTCAAAGCTACTCCTTCGTTTGTGAGGCATACTGTTCTTGTCAAGCTTACGCAGGAAGATGACATGGCATGCCTCCACAAACAAGTTTATCAATGGCAAGGCCACAAGGTTGTCTTCATGAAGGTTCACAGGATTGAGCTGCTGCGGGACGTCCTCGATGATGTTCATGGCAAGTTCCGTCTTGTGTCCAGCCCAAATTAGATCGAGGCATGAAATAGTTGCCCCAGCTAGTGTTTAATAGTAGTTTGGATTGTCTCTAATTGTCCGAACCTTGCCTGTTGTCGACCCCTCTGGGGCTAGTACTCTGTTTGAATCCATCTATGGGAACTGCTGCTACTTTTGTGTGCCCGTGAATCATGTGAGAACCATCATAATTGTTGCCGAAACAGATGCGTCCACACTAGTTTTTTCATGAATATGGCATGGTAAGACATAAGTTATCACGGTTTATCATACGAGTAGTGTGTGTTTTGATGAAATGGAGCACTCGTTCGAGAACCGTGCGCCGACGTATACATAAGTACTTGTAAACACTGTTGGTGCTACCCCACTTTTAAGCAGTTGTGCAAAACATGGCACATTGGCTCAGCTCGCTTCAACACTAGGCTATCGACCAGCAAACAATCAACAATCTGCTATCTGACATATAAGCAACTACGTATCTTGTTACAGTGGTTCATGCAGTTAATTGAGGCCACAATGTAATAAATTCCAAACGTTCACACGCTAGTCCAGCGCTCATGTGGAACACTCACATTAAATTCGTCTTCATAAAAAACTTGAAAATCATAAGTTAAGCAATTTTATACATCTCAGTGATTCATAGAACATAACAAACATATACTAGTTCACAGCAAAAGACAAAGTTGTGAGAAGGTTTACAAATCAGGAAAAACAAGCAAGGCTTCTTTAAGCAAAGGGCCTCCCGGCAGGCTTAAATTTCCTGGAGTTGACTCTAGTTTTTTCTTGTTGCCACCACCCAGGGTTCGGTTTTCTCATTCCAGAATAACCAATTATAATTGTGGTCTCAGCTGGAATGCTGAACTGAACCATGTAGTGTACTGACCAGCTGAAATGCTTGTGCATTACACTAAATTTAAGCACCGCTATTTGCAGAAATAAGAAGACCACAATGCCTCTTTCCGCGCACCTGTCCAAAAAACCACCGTGCAGCCGTGCCAGCTAGTCCTCGGTCCATGGATGAACTGGTAGAAAGTGCATTCCAGACTAGGATGCAGTTGTTTTCGCTCGTCCCTACACTGCAATCAGGAAGTAAAACATACGAATCAGCTTCTTTTAGATTGCGTTGGTCATTCTACCTTAGTTACTACCAATGTAGGGATACCTTGAAGATGGGAGGTTAGACGACGGCAACAAGGGATAGCCATCTCATTTTGCGCAGTTGTACTAAAACTGAGGTGTGTGCTTTTGATTGCGCGGATAGAAACGATACGGAGACAGACCTCCCGAAACGATATGGAGACAGACATCCCTGTTTGCGCAAATACGAAATACGGTTATTTAAACAGTGACAGATATTACTACTTTCCCCCGTTTCCTGTTAGAACCAAGTCCTAGATTCATGCTACAGCTTTCCCACTTTCTTCCCTATTTGAACCAACGCTTTGAGTCGACTGTATGAACTAGCTTTACTTCTAATAATAGTAGAAGTCTAGGTGGCTTTGGAACAGCGGGCGGAAGTAGAAAAGGATCCACACGAAGGGAGCTGGGGTAGTAGAGCAAGGCAGGTTTCGAAAGAATATATACCTGAGGGTCGTCGGCATGTGGCAAAGACGGCGTCGGGAGGCTGCATCTTGGCCACAATACCGCAGGGAGGAAGAAGGGGTCGGAGGCCCTCCCGAGCCGGCGCTCTCTCGGAGAGAACGACACGGCCGCCGATCGGGACGCGCGGGCAGCCGTTGGTCTCCTCCCTCGCCGCCGACGACAGCGTGAACGATGCACCTACACCCCTACCCCGGTCGAGGTTGTCCGCCCAGATTTGTGACCAGCCGTGAGCTGAGAGAGAGTGTGGCACCTATGTGTTGCTTAGATCTGGAGAGTCTGAGAGAGTGAACGAGAGGAACCCTAGTAAAGCAAGCGCTAAGGCTCCTGCTTTTATATATAGTAGAGTGATTTTGTTGTACCAGCTTCAAAAAATGCGCTCCTTACCCGCGAGTGGGTGTGAGAGAACTAGTGCGTGCGTGCACCGCTTCTCTTCGCGAGAGTACAATATACTATGCCCAAAGAATGTTCGCCGCAAGAGTAATAGTATAAGTGTGTGACGTGTGAGCTAAAATAAAATGTGCGCGCCGTCTTTTGTTTTTTAGAAGTTCTGAGGGAGGGTGTGAAGAGCACATATGTGCGTGATGTCTACCTGCAGATAGACGGTGGGTGCGACGTGCGAGTCTGCGAGAGGACTCGGGAGAGTCGTGATTTGTGAGGTTGCGTGTGCGTGAGAGAGAGGAGGGCATGTATCAATGCAATGCATGTGTCCGTAAATCATTATCCGACAAACGTTCGCCACAAGCCTTTTCCTGACAAACACCGTAAGAACCGTTAGATCGGCATCCGACAGTGTCAGTTTTGCCATGTCATTTAACAAAACAGCCACTCCTCCTACACACATATCTTCCACGTGAGTGTTAGCAACTGTTGTATGCTCTCTCCATTCCGAAATGCAGTGCATATAGCTTTATTGAAAATTTGAACCTCGCAAACTTTTACCGAGTTTTCGTGTACCAAATTGCACATGTAGAATACCATGTATATATGATTTCATTCATCTTCGAGAGGTAACTATAAAGATGGGTGAGGAGTCTACAAAGAAATACGATCGTATCACCCGCAGCAATTTCAAGCATCCTTTAGTGTCGAGGAATATCATAGGAACACTATATGATAGGATTTTTATAGGATTTTTTCCTTTAGAGCCAATTGGTTCATAGGAATAGATTCATATACTCCACATTTCAAAGGAAATAAACATGATATCATTTCTATAGCTTTAGAGCCACTTGGTTCATATGAATGGATTCCTATACTCCCTTAATTTCAAAGGAAAATAAACATTAGCGTATATTCAATAGAAAAGTTCCTATGATATGAACCAAATTACATCTCTTTTCTAATCCCTCCCCATAGGAATTGAGATACATGTCATCTCTAGATTCAATAGAAAAGTTCCTATGATGTGAACCAAATGACATCTCTTTTCCAATCCCTACTCATAGGAATTGAGATGCTCCATGTCATATTTTTCCCTACAACTTCCACGTATACATCTTCTATTCCTAAATAGATACTACAACCCACTAGTAGTTTTTTTTCCAAAACATGCAACTATGGCACAAGAACTATATAGTGTGCCAATAACTTTGAAAGATGGTCGCTGGATGAAGCTAACCCGACAGTGCATAGATAGGCAAATCCGAGCACTACCGACCGTTGGATATCATCAACATTCCACCAGATCTGCCACATGTACAATTTAGAAGACTCCATGGTTGAACTTAAGCATAATGCACAAACCTCAAAACACAAGCACTTATCCTTTGTTCTAGAATCTTCTGTATCATAATTGATTATTTTTTTTCTAAATGAATTGCCATTATTTGTTTTTTACTTTATGATTTACAATGCACAACCCCATGAATCTTAACATTTTTATAAAACTAATTGATTTTGAATGACATGAACTATAAGAACTAAACGAACATCTACATCATGCATATATGACTCAAAGCTTTACATGCTATAGTGTGTATTTATTCATAATTTGGTTTCGAAATCGCATGCGTTCAATACATGTGTACCTTACTAGTTTTGAGTAGAGTAGCAAATTTCACGCGGCCCCGGGTATATCAAAATGCAGGGCCCATGCATCATTGCCTTTCGGTCAAACCTATATCCACAATTTTTTGTACGTACTATATTTCCACTGGTCCCCGAACCCAAAATGTTGCCTCGTTCCCGTAAAACCAAGCGGCCCACACATATTTAAGGCATCGACTCAAACCCGTTTACTACGACGTGGCCCCGCACGCTGTAGTTCTCCTACAAACCCTACCACCGCACTCATCATCGGTTTTCTTCAAGAGGACGAGGGAGAAGCCGATTTGTAGTGGAGGCGCTTTCAAAAATAAGGATCTGTAGTGGAGACCCCTACCCTAGGGTGCCCTAGGTAGCTGCTGCATGCATCATTGTTTTCTCTTTTCTTTATGCTCTTGCGCCCTAGAGTGAGATGATGGTTGCTTCATCCGTCCAGCTTAATGCCGGAAAGGTGGGGCTTTGTGATTTGACCCCTCATTGCTCATTTTCTACTACTACGGCGCTACGACCGGGGTGCCTCCAATTCCAACCGCTGCTCCGAATTGTAATTTGGTGCATCGCACGTGGAACAAGACGGTGGATGAGCCACATGTCGGCCAAAGGGGTCCTGTTAAGTGTGTCGCCATTTCGTGTGCGGACTGACCCTGCTTGAGTTGCTACGCCAACACAACAGGAGCAACCTACCACTTGGTTTTGCTCCTTGGTGAATCCCAACTATATTGATCTAAAAAGATACGTGCTGAACTACCCTCTCCGTCTCGGTTTTTTATTTTTAGGCATCTCGGTTTATAGGGCATGCACGTAGTTCTAGGTCATCCATTTGACTAACTAAATATGAGTTACTATGTCACAAAAGGTATATCATTGGATTCTTAAGCAGATGTAGTTGTATTTAAAAGTCGAGGGCGGGGCTTTTCCTGCGCGGTAGGCGGGGCAGTTCCGCCTAGTCGGTTCGACAGAGACGCGAGAAGACGAGGGAGTAGGCTGCTGCAAACGTAGGGCTGTGTGATTTGACAGCGAGTTACTGCTGGACAGGTGGGGCCCCGTGATTTGACTTGCCATTATCATTTTAACCGCTGCGCTACGCCCGGCGTGAGTCTCCCGATTCCTGACCACCTCCATACAGGTGCCTCTCCCAATGCTCCACCATGTAGTAGAGGCTGGCTCTTGCATGAGAGCCCACTTCTCCACTTTTTACTTGCCTCTCTTTCCTCCACATATGCAAAAATGCCATGTAAAGCGCACTATTGTACTTACTTTTACTTGCTCCTACAAGTGCTTAAGCTTGCCACATAGGCATAAAGTCTGATGTGGCAAGTTAATCAAGAAGAGAGAGACTAGTTTGGTGACCCAAGGAAGAAACGGTGCTAAGCGCGTGTACCTAGGTGAAAAGACAATTTTGAGTCTATAGCTAATTAAATGAAGCAAACTTAGCAACACCATTTCATTGGAAGAGGTCACTCCTTGGCAAATGCAATAAATACTAGTAATCCCTGTGTCCCATAATATAAGAACATTTTTGGCACTACACTAGTGTAAAAAACGTTCTTATATTATGGGATGGAGGGAGTACGAAGAAAGAGGTAGAGAGGAGTAAAAAAATACACTTATAGCCAACCTTGTTGTAGTATGAGTGACTAAGTGATGACTATGTATGACATGACAACATCAGATAGCCTAACGCACCGTGTTAAATCTCCAAGGGCTCGACTGCGCGTGTGATGCGACGGTCGTGGTAGGCGCGACCATGATACGGGCTGTTGGCAGCCCTTGGATGTGAGATCAAACGGTCGCATGCTAAGTTGCTGAAATTTGTAGAATAACCCTCCAGGATAGGATATTCACCCATAGGTCTAGAATCACACCATGCAACCGTTCGATCTCAGATCCAAGGGCTCTCGGAAGCCCGTATCATGGGAGAATGGAAAGCCACTACCTTGCCGTCCGCACGCTGGCAGTTCGCTCCTACTCGTCCCCGCACGTCCTTCAATACTAAGGCGGTTCGCTCCTAGCCGTCCCATCCATTCACATTACAGCAGTTCCACCAATCCTAACCCTCCTCCCAAATCCATGGCGTCCCAAATATCCATGATCGGCGGTGAGTACATGGTTAGAACCATCACCGGTGATGAGTTCGATGTCATCTACACCCGTTCTTCCGCGACGGTGAAAGGATGCCTTTCTCGCGTCAGACGCATGTTCGAAAACTCAGATGATGGGTGGGTCACTGGGCTAGATGTTGAGTACACCAAAGTCCTGGGACGAGAGAAGGATCTAAAGGACGAAGAGAGGAAGAAGCCCGCCGTGATCCAGGTTTGCGTACATAACGTTTGCTTGGTCTATGACGTATGACATGCCGACGTTGAATGCCTGGATTTTAAGAACTTCCTCAAGGATAAAACAGTGAAATTCGTTACTTTAGACTTTAAGAACGGCAAAGAAGTCCTGGGTCGGATAGGCCTCGTTGTAGGCAACCCTTCGACCTCCAGAAGAATCGGCTGGTGCCCTCTCGTCAGCCTTCAATGCTGACCCTGGTAGGAGCCATGGTTCATCCTTCGTACCGTAAACTGGAGAAACCTCATTACACGTTTCATCGTCATGCATGGCAGCGGAATGTACTAGATATAGACCACATCCACTATGATGCAATGGATGGATACCTTTGTTTCAATATCTACAAGGGTTGGATGAAGAGCAACAGCCAAGTGTGCGGTTCAAGCAAAGAAGTATCGGCCAAGAGGAAGAGGGACAAGGACGAAGTCGAGGACGTGGACGAGGACTCCGAGTAAGGTGGCAGTGTCGTTGCTCATGGTGGTTCTAAACTTCTAATGCAGTGTCTACCGGATTAGTTGCATAGTTTAATTTCAGGTGTGCTTAGTTTAATTTGAGGGGTGTGTTGTGCTGAGCCCCCAGTAGAACTATGTTATGTTTCTTCTCGTTACTTTAACTCTTCAGTATGTACATACTACTAGTATTTCTTTAATAGAATTTAGCACCCTAATTAAGCACGTCTAGCTTTTTCAATAGTACTACATGCATAATTTGGCGACGAGCGCTCTCTATATGTACCACCAATTTTTGCTCCATGGCACAATCCATCGATAGTACTACTGTACAAAAGTATACATTTTTTAAAAGGCTAGAGTACTGTTCATCACATATATAGCCAATTAAATTCTCAACCTAAACGATGTGCATGCCATGTAGTAAACCGATATGGAGGAAGTATAGTAAAAATGAGGTGATTTTACTGAGCGATCGGCGGGGGAGCATGGCCTGTCATGCGGTCCCACATGTCATGATGTACAAAGGCGATGCGCGTGTCCCTCTTGAGGCAGAAGCAATACTATGTGGTTTGAGATGATGGTGAACCGAAGTGTGAAATAATGGTTGCTTCGTCCGTCTGGGAAGGTGCGGCATTGTGATTTGACGTCTCATTGCTCATTACTACTACTGGGCCGGTACGAGTGGGTGCGTCCCCCTTGCTGTTCTGCACTATTATTTGGTGCTTGACACGTCGACCCGGTTGCTATATGTCCAACATGTCGGCGACGGGAAGTACAGAATTCATGAAAGGGAGCATCGACGGAGGAGTATACTACAGAATTCATGAAAGGGAGCGACTTAGTTTTGGAAAAATCTATTTTTACGGAGTACGTACCCACTAGGGTTTATAGGGCTCATCTAAAAACATTCGTTTTTCCGTTTGATAAGTCTCAATTCTACTATACTAGTAGTAATCCCATTACATGTTGGATTTCGAGGTGCGTTAGACCACCCGACGCAAGCAGTGTCAAGAGGAAACTAACCAATGCATGTACAAGTTCATGGAAATTTAGTGGTCATTCATGCATTCGTTCTGATTAATGCCTCGGTAAACATAACTTCTTGAGAAAAACGATCGTACTAATTACTTGTGCAAACTACGAAATTAATTCGACCACTCACCGTCTACCTTGGTTGGAGAGATTTTGAAATTGAGCCATAAACTGGAAAGGAGGGAGTAGTAACTTTTTTCTCGATTACTATTTGTGGCCTTGTATAGATGCAAAATGTATTTTTTATAGTGCCCTTGTATAAGTAAATGGAGGGAGTACTAACCAAACTACGCAGTAGGGACGAGGAGTAAACGGAGGGAGTAGTAAAATTTTCTCCTCGTGCTGCGAGCCACCGCGCGCGTGGGCGAGGGAGCGGGCGTAAAGGCGTACAGTAGTAGTACTACTACTACCCATAAGCAAGCTTCACCTCATCCTGCGAGCCACCGCGCCCGTGGGCGGGGGAGACAGCGTACTAAGCAAGCTTCTCCTCGTTCTGCGAGTTGACAGGACACATCAAAAGTACTCTAGTGTATAGAGCCTTGCCTCTAAGGTAGGCCCCACATGGTTTGCCTCTTTTTTTAATTTAACATAACGCGTCAAGTCGCAATTTGTTTGTTCACCCGTGGTAGACGATCCTCCCTCCACCAAGTGGACAAAAAAGTACACATGCCAAATTACCACGTGGGCTGCCTTTTTCATACAGAAATAAGCTCCACCGTGTACCCGCGCGGGTGTGGTTGGGAAAGAGACGGGAGTACGTGCGCCGTGCGTGCACCTCTTCTCTTCGTGCACGTCACCCACCTACATGGGTGTGTGTGAGAGAGATACGAACCTATACATAATGCGCCGTCCATCCCCATGCCTCCGCCCAGTCCGACCAGTCACCACCACGCCCCACTCCTCCTCACCTTATCTCTCATCTTTCTCCCTCCATTTTTATATACAAGGGGCCACTATCAAAATTACAATTTGCAGATATACAAGGCCACTAACACTAATCGATGCAATATTAATGGTGTTTGCCTCGTGGTACTAGCAAAGGAAGACATTAATTATCCCTTGCATGCATGCGGGAGTTTGTAAAAATATGCATCTTGATGTTCCGTGCAATGCACGGGCATCTTGCTAGTCCATGAAAACAATACATGGCAAAATTCCACGGCGAACGAGGGATTTGAATCTGTTGGGAGGGGCTGTTTGGATCTTGCCCGGGGTAGCCAAAATATTGGCAACCCTTTTGTCCACCGGTGCCTTTGCCACCGATGAACGAGGAATGGCTCGGGTGCTCATGCTGTCATGCATCCTCCAGCGCGCACGTTGGCGGCGAGCTTGCACGAGCTGTGTTTTCTTGTCCCACAACGCCGCCCGAGCTGCCCGCAGACCGACCGGCGACCCGCAAATTACGCCATCCAACCGTAGCCGCACACATTATGACAGTAACTCAACCAACCGGACGAAATTCACGCAAACACGTAGAAAAACTGATATTTCATATAAACAACAACGAAAATCATATAAAATACCGGATTTTCATACAAACATGACGGATTTCACTACATTCAAATGAACTATGCGGTGCTAGTTCTGGACAGCACAGGTATATAATACCTGGCCTAAATGGTCACCCGCCGATCGATTTGTGTTCCTCATGTCTGGCAGCACGATCACCGGACTGCGGGGAGCCCCAGAGGTATATGCTTCAGCGCAAAGGACGGCTCGCTTCCCCACCGCCCAACTAATATCATTGGCTGGTGCCAAAGATGATGGTGGCTGGCATCGGTTCGAGTTCATCACCGACACTACTTCGCCATGGCCGGCACTGGCTCAAGTTCATCCTAACATTCCCCTCTTCCGTGGAGCCCATGCGGGGTCGTTGAAGGTCCTCGCAACAAAAGGATCCGGCAAGACACCTGTTGTGTACGCCGGCGTCGCCTCTGCGGTGGCCTTCATGGGACCCAAGCGGCAGCGGCCTCTCGTGTTCTACTTCTCCTCGATGATGGCGGCGGACGCGGAGGCGCTGGCCACCGACTCGTCGCTCTCCGCGCACCCGGCTTCTGTCGCTGCTTGCATGGCGCGGCCGCCGGCATGGGGGTCTCGGCCACAGAAATGGGAGATGCGGTATGAGGCGGCGGCGTGGACGGTAGCAACGACGCCCGTGTGCCGCTCCTCGTTGAGCTGGCCTGGAGCGGTGAGTTGCTGAACCGCGCGCCGGCTTGGGGCGGCAACTGGCTCCGTCGGGTGAGGGGAGGAAGGTGGATCAGCGAGCTGCATAGCTCGTATCCGGCGGGCTACCCAGCCGGCTTGGATGCGGAATAACTACTCTTCATAAGCCATTGTGAGAGTGGACAAAATGGTGGAGGAGATAGGGGAGCGGCGGAGGTGTGCGATTCTTGGCCGGCGTTTGGCCTTGTTTAAATAGGAGATTGAATAGACGGCGGACGGGAGGAGCTCGGCCAGCATTGCATTTAACGTCGACCCGGTCATGAACGGACCGTGTCCAGAGTGGG
Source organism: Triticum aestivum (assembly GCF_018294505.1). NCBI lineage: Eukaryota > Viridiplantae > Streptophyta > Magnoliopsida > Poales > Poaceae > Triticum > Triticum aestivum. The sequence continues at coordinate 508,606,068 of NC_057803.1, forward strand.
TTTCTTGGCTTCCACACGGGCGGGTTTCATGGAGGCGTTTGAATGCGGCACAGAGGCATGTTCAGCCGGGCGTGCCGTGAGGTGGCGCCCTCGACTCTGACCTAGGACACCGCACCGTTCTTCCACTGACGTGCGGGCTCTTTGGGTGCATGGCCTGCATGTCAGTGACCCAACGCAGGCAGCGCACAGCAGAGGAACCTTTGGTGGGCCAGGGCAGTCAAAAGCGGGCATTTCATAAACCGATGATTGTTCATTGAGTGTGACGTCATCTTTTTCATGTAGATAAGCCTACTATGTTGATAGCCCATTTGATACGTTGTGATTCATAAAGACCGCGGCAAACATCAATGTTCTGCTTATCACACATAAGATTGATTAATACCCGTAACAATCCATGTCCTTAACAAAGGGTGCATGCACGTATAGGTTGAACGTGTGTCTTGCGTCGTGTGCTGTGTGCATGCAGGCGTGCGAGTGTTGCGCGCGTGCAAGGGTACGTTTCAGTGTTGCATGCATGGGTGCGAACGTGCGTGTGTTCGTGAGTGCATGTGTACGTGTCAGTGTTGCACGCCAGCATGCGTGCGTGTGTACATGTCAGTGTTGCATGCCTACATGCGTGCGTGTCTTGCGTGCGTGCATGTGTACGAGCGGGGTGAGGCTACACGTCAGTCGACTGACTTTTCCATCTCTGGTCATTAGATTTTCCAGTTGTTGGATACGAAATCAAGGGCCTCCAGTTTATCATCAAACT
>NC_057803.1:508948707-508949461 GCF_018294505.1 Triticum aestivum
AAAACACAGCGGGGAGAGAAATACAAGACTCTACGTCTGTCATCTCATCGAGCGTCGAGGAGAGGCTCGATGAATTTATTTGGTAGCGGAAGCGGATATAAAACAGTGGCCAAATCCAGGGTCGCACAAGACTGACTGGGACTCCTCTAAGTGTCGGGCTCGCTATCGAACTCTTCATCCATGAGATCGCCTTCATCAGCATCTGGCCAAATCAACAAGCCAGTGAGTACTTTGAAAGTACTCGCAAGACAGTTCGGACGTAAGATATAACAAATGCATGCATGGATGCAACATGATTAATTCCTTAATGCACAATAAATAAAACTGGCATAACGAGTAAGTAAAAAGGGAAAACGGCGGTAGTCCGCCTGAAATTCCACAGAACATAAATAAGGACCGATCGGGTGTCTGAAGCGACGCCTCGAAAGGTGAACATATAAAAATAAGGAAAATGATGCCACAGTCGGGCATCTTAGCGACACCACAAAAAGGGATTTTAAAGGAAATGCCACGGTCGGACGTCTGAGCGACATCGCAGAAAGGGCTTTAAAAGAAATGCCACAGTCGGACGTCTGAGCGACATCACATAAAGGGCTTTAAAAGAAATGCCACAGTCGGACGTCTGAGCGACATCACAGAAAGGGCTTTAAAAAGAAATGCCACAGTCGGACGTCTGAGCGACATCACATAAAGGGCCTTAAAAGAAATGCCACAGTCGGACGTCTGAGCGACATCGCAGAAAGGGCTTTAAAAG
>NC_057803.1:508949471-508959368 GCF_018294505.1 Triticum aestivum
AGTCGGACATCTGAGCGACATCACAGAAAGGGCTTTAAAAAGAAATGCCACAGTCGGACGTCTGAGCGACATCACGTAAAGGGCTTTAAAAGAAATGCCACAGTCGGACGTCTGAGCGACATCGCAGAAAGGGCTTTAAAAAGAAATGCCACAGTCGGACGTCTGAGCGACATCACATAAAGGGCTTTTATTCACAAGTAAATAATACTCATAATAAACATTCAATTCATGAAAACAAACGGGTTAGTCCATCCACAGGAGTGATCATTTAACCGGACTTAGCACTCATGCGATTCACCGGAGTCTCTGTCATCAAAGCTGACAATTGATTAGGATAAGAAGGAACGAAACTTGACATGGAAGAGATGATTTGGAGGAATATATGACTCTGCAGAGTTTGTACAAAATTTTTCCCACAGTCAACGGATTTCCGTAGTCACGAAGGACTAGTTCTGTTTACGGTATTTCATAAGAAAACACAGCTAACCGGTACACACCCATCCTACCTCTCAATGCTAGGAATCACCGTAGTCATCGTCCAAGAAAAACTTTTGACACGGGGAGATCACAATCTCGAATAGCATGGGATCAAATTTATATACACGCGCTCTAAGGGGTGCCCCCCTCTCGGTCCCAACCGGAAACACCCATGCCCCCTGACCGGATGACTGGCTTTAATCCAGGGCCATGGAACCATCATCACGGCCTCTCCTCTTTGGTGTGTACCATGAAAGCGGTTTGGAACTTACTAAACCATATTCCTTGCGGAAAACATGTGGTAGTACAAGGAAGGAAATGATAGGTACTGGACCGATATGGTTTGACACTGAAGTCACATAGTCTGGCGTAAGACTGGCATGCTACAACACTGCCGTCGTACCCATCCTCATGCCAACACATGGCCATTCATATTCACATTCATCCACGTATGGATCATCGAACTCACTTACCTCATTATCACATAAAATAACGTTCATCGGTATACTCACCGGCATGCCATGAAACTAACTAAATGCAAAACATGCCAAGACACTCATCATATCAAAAGTTCAAACATGCTTGCCTGGTTCAGAGTAGTCGGAGCCTAGCTCGGTGAAGTTCGCGGCTCCGTCACCTCCTTCGGTATCTACGTTTAAAGAAGATATATGCGCTAACGTAAATACCAAGGAGAGCACAGAAGGTAAACCAAATATTTTTCAAATAAATCCGATAAAAAACTAGACAAAATTTTAAAGAGAACAGAAAAAGAATCAATCAAAAATACTTTTCTGATTAAAAGTTATAAGGGTTTTTGTCCAGGGACTTATCTGTAATGAAACAGAAGATTTCTAGGGGCTAGTTTATAAAAGCAGAAAACGCTTCGGTAGCGATTACGCCAGCCCGAAGAGAAAACGTATTTGGCAGAAGGCGTTTTCAGATAACGCTTCGTTTAGAAAGGAGAGAGAGGCTGACAGCGGGTCCCCCTTGTCATGCTTAAATTTTCAAATGGGAGGGACGAGGCTCGTCGGCGCCCGAGAGCTGCTGTGGTCACCGGCGGCGATCCACGACGAGGCATGGGGATCAGAGGTTACCAATGTGCTCACCGTGTCCTTCCGCAATGGTGGGTGGTGGTGTTGGTCGCCGGTGAGCAGCACGTCGACGGCGGTCTCAACTCCGGCGGACGGTGGTTCGGGCGTGGATGGAGCTCGTCGGAGAGGGCTGCAAAGATTAAATTGAGGTGGGGGTTAGACTACTGGGTGCAAGAGAGGGCTACGGACGAGGTTTGGACGCCGGAGGTGGCCTCACCGAAGTGAATCGAGCTGGAGGCCGAGGCAGGGCGAGGCGGCCGGAGCTGGGGGAGGAGACCTCCTCGAGGTCCCCCTAGTGGCCTGGCGGGGTGTTGGTGAGTAGTGGAGGTGCTGCGTGCACGAGAGTGAGCTCGGGACCCCTTTATATAGGCGGTCCGAGGCGGTTGCCGTGAACGAGGATCACCGGCGAGCGATTACGGTGGCGCAGTGCTCGGTCGGGGTGGTTAGGGGGTCGAGCATCATCACGGAGGTCCAACGGGTCCGTTTTGGTGTTGAACTGGCCGGGGTTTGGGTGTTAAGGGCGAGCTCGATGGAACGGTGATGGTGCGGGCCCGTCGGCGGCGGAGAGCGTGTTCCGTGCTTGCCGGCCACGGTGGCTGTGCTACGGGCGTGCGCTGGCGTGCATGAGGCCACGCGGAGAGCCAGGGAGCGATGGGCGGCGCGGAACGGCGTTCTGCCGTGGTGTGCCTCTTGTCGGCCGCCACGGGAGGTCCCGACGCCGCAGAAGACGCCGACGAGGGCGAGCCAGCGCGCTACCGACGCCAGGAAGGCTCCACGCACGCGTGTGCAGCTTCGGACAAGAGGAAGAGGCGGCGAGGAACGTGCCAAGGGCACTGTGGCCGCGTGACTGAAACTGACGGACTGAAGATGACACTGAAAACTGAATTTCTGAACTATGAACAGTAACAGTGCCCACCAGGTGTTCGACCGAATGAAATTGGCCTCTGGTGATTTTTCCTTGAGCTGATTTTTGGTGGAGTGGCTTCTCCTTGCTCAAATAGGCTGCCTGAATTTTGGTGGAATTTTTGGAGGAGTGTAGATATGAATTTCACCAAATTTGGCAAATCTGGTCCAAACTTGCAGAGACTGAATTTTGAAAAATTTGAAAAGAGGAGGAGTGGATCAAGATGGTTCTGGGTTGTGGGTTCAAAGGACAATCCAGGAGAATTGGTTTGAGGTCAAAACTCAAATGCAATAGGGCACTTGCTTTGAAAATCTCTCAGGCTCCAAATAATTTTCAGAATTGAATTGAGGGAAAAATAATTGGAATAAAAATCCAAAACCAGTTTGGATTAGTTGGGACAGAGAATTTAGGTTGATCACAAGTTGTAGGGGAGGTTTTGGAGGGGTTTTACCACATGGGCAAGAATGCCAAGTCATGGTGGTTCCAAGATATGAAAATCCCAAATTTCATGGAGTTTCTTTTTAAAAGAAAAAGATTAAACTCCAAAAAATAATTTTGAGAGAGAACCAACAGAGAAGAAGTTTCAAAAGGTCAAACACCAAAGTTTGAAGCCAGAATAAAAACCTTGCCAAAGAAAAGAAAGTCTCTTAAGAGGAAGGTTTTCTGGAAAATTTTAAATGGCCTCTTTTCAAAAACCACAAAGTTTTTGCTGAAAACCAAAGTAAAAATTTTGGAGTGTCACAACACCTACCCCCTTAGGAAAAATCTCGTCCCCGAGATTTCAGCTGATCCTTAAATAAGTGTGGATGCTCTGTCCGAAGAAAATCCTCGCTTTCCCAGGTTGCTTCACTGTCGGTGTGATTGCTCCACTGGACTTTGAAAAACTTGATGGTTTTCTGTCGGGTCCTCCTTTCAGACTCCTCTAATATTCTTATGGGACGTTCTCGATAAGTGAGGTCTGGCTGTATGTCAATGTTCTCATGAGATACTTGTTTCTCTGGGTTGCTTACGCACTTCCTTAATTGAGAGACGTGGAACATGTCGTGAATGTCGGACAAGTCTTCGGGTAAGTCTAGCTGGTAGGCTACAGTGCCTCTTCGTGCCACTATGCAAAATGGTCCAATGAATCTTGGTGCTAATTTTCCTTTAATCTTAAACCGTTGCAATCCTCTCATCGGGGATACTCTCAAGTATACGAATTCACCGGGTTCGAAGCTGACCCTACGATGTTTCTGATCATAATAACTTTTCTGTCGACTTTGAGCGGTCTTAAGTCGGTCCCTGATTAGCTTGACTTTTTCCTCGGCTTCTCTGAGCATATCTGGTCCGAAGATGCGGCTGTCTCCGGTCTCTGACCAATTTAACGGGGTACGACATCTCCTTCCGTATAGGGCTTCGAAAGGAGCCATTTGCAGGTTGGCCTGGTAACTGTTGTTGTATGCGAACTCGGCATATGGCAGGCTGTCCTCCCAACTGGTTCCATAGGTGAGGACACATGCTCTCAGCATGTCTTCTAAAACTTGGTTTACGCGTTTTGTTTGTCCATCAGTCTGAGGATGGTATGCGGTACTGAAGGCTAGTTGGGTTCCCAGAGCCTGTTGTAATTGCTCCCAAAATCTTGAGACGAACTGAGTGCCTCTGTCGGAAATTATAGTCTTCGGGACACCGTGCAGACAGACTATGCGGGAAAGATAAATCCTGGCAAGCCTCTGAGTGGTGTAGGTTGTCTTTACTGGAATAAAGTGTGCTACTTTGGTCAACCTGTCAGTGATGACCCATATGGCATCATTCCTGTGCCGTGACCGAGGTAATCCGACAATAAAATCCATCCCTATTTCATCCCATTTCCACTCAGGTATTTTGTTAGGTTGCAGTAGTCCGGCTGGTCTCTGATGTTTAGCTTTTATGCGTTGACACGAGTCGCAGCATGCAATGAAAGCGGCTATGTCCCTCTTCATACCGTGCCACCAAAATCTTTCCTGAATATCCTTATACATTTTGGTTCCTCCAGGGTGGATCGAATATGGAGTGGTGTGTGCTTCAGTTAAAACTTGCTGTTTAAGGTCTTCTATGTTTGGCACGCATAGCCTTTCTCCGTACCATAATATTCCTTCATTGTCTATGACGAATTCCGGGGCCTTGCCCATACTCAACTTCCTTTTATTTGCTTCAATGCTGGGGTGACCGGACTGAGCCTCTTTAATTTTCTCCACAAGGTGTGGTTGTATTTCCAAGTTTGATATGGTGCCTTCTGCTACCATTATCAAGTTGAGCTTGACAAATTCTTGATGGAATTCGGGCCTCAAGATGTGCAGATAGTTCTCGTCGGAGCTGGGGTTCCGACTCAGGGCATTGGCCACTACGTTTGCTTTCCCTGGATGGTAATGGATACCAACATCATAATCCTTTACCAATTCTAACCAGCGGCGTTGCCGTAAATTTAGTTCTGGCTGCGTAAAAATGTATTTGAGGCTTTTGTGATCCGTATATATCTCACATCGATTCCCAAGTAGAAAATGCCTCCATTCCTTGAGTGCATGAATAACTGCTGCCATTTCTAAATCATGAGTGGGATAATTTTCCTCGTGTTTGCGAAGTTGCCTTGAAGCGTAGGCGACAACCTTGCCTTCTTGCATCAACACGCATCCGAGACCCTTTGTGGATGCGTCACAAAATACTTCAAAATTCTTGTGTATATCGGGTACAATTAATACTGGTGCTGTTGTTAACTTCCGCTTTAGCTCTTGGAAGCTTTTCTCGCAGGCTTCTGTCCATTCAAACTTCTTATCTTTCTTGAGTAACTGTGTCATAGGCTTGGATATGGTGGAAAATCCTTCAATAAATCTGCGGTAATACCCTGCCATTCCCAAGAAACTTCGTATGTCTGTTACGCTGGCTGGTGACTTCCAGTCAAGTACGGCCTTGACTTTCTCTGGGTCCACTGCTATACCGTCTTGAGTCAGCACGTGGCCTAGAAAACCTACTTGTCTTAGCCAAAATTCGCACTTGCTGAACTTGGCATACAATTGGTGTTTCCTTAGCTCTCCTAGTACAATCCTGAGATGTTCTGCGTGCTCTTCTGGTGTTTTGGAGTATACCAGAATATCGTCGATGAATACTACGACGAATGTGTCCATAAACTTCATAAATACTTTGTTCATGAGGTGAACAAAATATGCCGGGGCGTTAGTTAATCCAAATGGCATCACTGTGAACTCGTACAGTCCATATCTGGAGGTGAAGGCTGTTTTGGGGATATCTTCCGTTCGTACCTTCAATTGATGGTATCCTGACCTTAAGTCAATCTTTGAGAATACCTTGGCCTGAGCAAGTTGATCAAACAAATCATTTATCCTTGGCATCGGGTATTTGTTTTTTACTGTGACCATGTTAAGTGCTCGATAGTCGATACACAATCTCAGCGTTCCATCCTTCTTCTTGGCAAATAAAATTGGTGATCCCCAAGGTGAGGAGCTGGCCTGAATGTACCCTTTATCCAGTAATTCCTTTATCTGCTTCTTCAATTCGATCAACTCGGATGGTGCCATTCTGTATGGTTTCTTGTATATGGGGGTGGTTCCTGGTGCTAGCTCAATCCGGAATTCTATTTCTCGATCTGGTGGCATGCCTGGCAGCTCTTCAGGGAATACATCTGGAAATTCACACACTACTGGAACCTTGTTTAGCTCAGAAACGTCCACCTTATTTAATCTTAGTTGCCGGGGTCTTTTTCCTTCCTTGGCTAATACTCTTATTGTCTTCCCTTGGTGGTGTGTGAGAATCACGGTCCTGTTGAAACAGTCTATAAAACCTTTATTGGTGGTTAGCCAATCCATCCCTAGGATGACATCCAGTCCTTTATTTTCCAATACAATAAGATTTGCGTAAAGCTCCAATCCTTCAAACTCAATGACCACATTCTGATAGTAATTCTGAGAAACTTGCTGAATCCCGGGGGACTTGATTATTATGGATTTCTCCAAAGGAAGCATCGAAAAATTATTTTGCAAAGCAAAACTTTTCGAGATGAAAGAGTGAGAAGCTCCAGAATCAAACAAAACCATTGCAGGTATTGTGTTGACAGGAAACGTACCGAGTACGATATCCGAAGCATTTTGTGCCTCCTCTTTGGTTACGTGGTTCATATGACCCTTCCTGTGGTTATTGTTGGGATTGAAATTGTTTCGTTTGGGCGCTGAATTATTGCTGTCGTTGTTCGGCTTTGGGGTTGAATTCCTTGGCTTGGGGCACTATTTGGCATAGTGCCCTTCTTCTCCACAAGCGTAACAAGTAACGCCGGGGCGATAGGTGAATTCCTTGTCCCTTGCATGAAAATTCTTGATTGGGCGTGAGACATTGGATGAGAATTTGGGTGTCCCACCCTTTTTAAAATCTATCTTGCTTCGGTGATTGCGAGTGTGGTTAGTCTGGTCCCTTTTTTGCTTGCGGATATCTTCCAGACTGCGTCTCTCATTTTCTAGAGTAATGGCCTTGTCCACCAGCGTTTTTAAAATCAGGAAAAGTGTGCACAACCAGTTGGCATTTAAGTGCGGGCGCCAGACCGTCAAGGAATTTCTCCATCTTCTTGATTTCAGTCATACGCTCCTCATTGGCGTAGCGGGATAATAGGGTAAATTGACTGTTGTAATCTGACACTGTCATGTTCCTTTGTTTGAGGTCATCAAATTCTCTCTTCTTGATTTTCATAATACTCTTAGGAATATGTGCACCACGGAAACCTTCCTTGAAATCATCCCAGGTTATGTCATTTTCGTTGGGATGCATGTGCAGAAAATTCTCCCACCACGATGCGGCTGCTCCTGTGAGATAGTGTGGAGCATATAGTACTTTCTCAAGATCTGAACACTTTGCGATAATTAATTTCCTCTCCATATCTCGAAGCCAGTCCTCGGCTTCAAGAGGCTTGTCAGTGTGAGAAAATGTTTGAGGACGTGTCTTCTGTAGCTCAGATAACTTGGAATGTTGCTGATACTGTCCATGGTGATTTCCCATGTTGATGACTTGGTTCATTATTTCACGATGTTGTTGCTGACTCTGTTCATAAAGGTGGCACATTTGTGAAAGTGCCGATTCATTTCCCGGTTGGCTTGACTGTCCCTGAGTGAACTCGTTGCTGGGTTGTGCATCATAATTTTCCTCTGATGGAATTGGCATGGAGCGAGTCCAAGGACGAGACATTTTTCACTCTGGGGATATATTTTGTAAAACCTATAAGAAAAGCGGAAAGAGTCGCAAAAAAAACAAATCCATAGAATGCATAAAGCTGGCAAATAGAATTAAATAACTCAGCTTACTTAAGAAAAATAAAATGACTTGCGCACGGAGAAGGACTGCTCATTACACATCTTACACGCGGGCGGTAATTATACAGTACATCACTCAGGATATGCGTACCTAATCCTGACATGTTATTAAGGCTAGTGCACTTCTCCAGATCCTACATGATGCGAAAACAGGCTACTTCTCCCAGCCTATGCACATATCTTACAAAGCGGTACAACACACGGCAGCTAAGCGTACTCAGGCAGAAATGTTGACGACCTCCCTTGCCCTGCTGAGGGCGAGGCGTAGCGAGGTTGGGGACTCGACCTCCTCCTCGCTAATGGGCTCCATACGTGTAGTGTTGCGCAGAGCGGGCGGAGCGGTCGCCAGGGGCGGAGCAACACGTACAGGAGTGGGCGCGAAGGTTGGTGTAGTGCGCGCTGGAGTGGGTGCAATGACTTGGTTAAATTCTTCGGTAGAAGGCAGGCGACGAGTAGGCGTAAAAGATGCTGATGACGAGACAAAAGTCGGTGGCGGAGCGATGGGTAGGAGCTCCCTCCTGTTGGCAGCACAGCCATGGACTGAGTCCATGCGGGTAGCTACGAAGTCGTCCACCAGGTTGTCGAAGGCTGCCTCCAGGGCCCGGAGATACTCAATGAGCATCTCAAAAGCCTCGTCTCGTTCTCCTCTGGGGCAGGAGTATGCGTAGTGACAGGTGTAAGGCACATGGCACGGAAGATAACGGTAACGACGAGTCTTCATCACAGGAAGGACATCCCTGAGACGAGCGATCGCCTCGCGGGCTGCCATCTGCATAGCATGCCTCTCCGTAGGCATGGCTCTTCCCACGAACCGGAAGCGGCGTAACTCACCACGCCCTCCCCTGAACTGCACCGCGGCCTGGTGCATGGTCAGACTGTCGTTGACTCGGTGCTGGTAGAGTGTGAAGACTAGGCGCACGGATGGCCCCATCGCGACCTGAACGATGGAAGAAAGAAGCTTGACGAACCCATCGGGTACGTTGGCGAAGGTCTGAGACTCGCAGCTGACGTCGGCCATCTACAAAAGTAGGCAAAATTCTGCAGGGTCAGATCATAAATTTATGCTGACTGACAGAAAATGACTACCATTGCAAAAATATAAATTAGCTCTATCAGGCTAATAACCAATTAGCGATCGCACCTAGTGGCTTCCTACAGTCAGCCTGGCTCTGGTACCAAGCTTGTCACGACCGGTTTTCCAATAAAAATATTTATTGAAAAGCCAATCTTTTAAGTCCAGTATGAGAGAAATCCTCCACACTGGCAGACAAATTCTTGATACAATAAGCCAGTAGCATAAAATATATTACAGGGTCGAACTACGGTTGCTCAACCAAATTATTACAAGCACGCCAATAATCATACATAATGGCGGACAGAACACAGTGGTGTGGAGACATACTACTGACTCAAGGATAGGCTGGTGGTGGAAAAACACAGCGGGGAGAGAAATATAAGACTCTATGTCTGTCATCTCATCGAGCGTCAAGGAGAGGTTCGATTAATTTATTTGGTAGCGGAAGCGGATATAAAACAGTGGCCAAATCCAGGGTCGCACAAGACTGACTGGGACTCCTCTAAGTGTCGGGCTCGCTATCGAACTTTTCATCCATGAGATCGCCTTCGTTGGCATCTGGCCAAATCAACAAGCCAGTGAGTACTTTGAAAGTACTCGCAAGACAGTTCGGACGTAAGATATAACAAATGCATGCATGGATGCAACATGATTAATTCCTTAATGCACAATAAATAAAACTGGCATAACGGGTAAGTAAAAAGGGAAAACGGCGGTAGTCCGCCTAAAATTCCACAGAACATAAATAAGGACCGATCGGGTGTCTGAAGCGACGCCTCGAAAGGTGAACAAATAAAAATAAGGAAAATGATGCCACAGTCGGGCATCTTAGCGACACCACATAAAGGGCTTTTAAAAGAAATGCCACGGTCGGACGTCTGAGCGACATCGCAGAAAGGGATTTAAAAGAAATGCCACAGTCGGACGTCTGAGCGACATCACATAAAGGGCTTTAAAAGAAATGCCACAGTCGGACGTCTGAGCGACATCGCAGAAAGGGCTTTAAAAAGAAATGCCACAGTCGGA
>NC_057803.1:508959462-508999146 GCF_018294505.1 Triticum aestivum
CACAGTCGGACGTTTGAGCGACATCACATAAAGGGCTTTAAAAGAAATGCCACAGTCGGACGTCTGAGCGACATCGCAGAAAGGGCTTTAAAAGAAATGCCACAGTCGGACGTCTGAGCGACATCGCAGAAAGGGCTTTAAAAAGAAATGCCACAGTCGGACGTCTGAGCGACATCACATAAAGGGCTTTTATTCACAAGTAAATAATACTCATAATAAACATTCAATTCATGAAAAGAAACGGGTTAGTCCATCCACAGGAGTGATCATTTAACCGGACTTAGCACTCATGTGATTCACCGGAGTCTCTGTCATCAAAGCTGACAATTGATTAGGATAAGAAGGAACGAAACTTGACATGGAAGAGATGATTTGGAGGAATATATGACTCTGCAGAGTTTGTACAAAATTTTTCCCACAGTCAACGGATTTCCGTAGTCACGAAGGACTAGTTCCGTTTACGGTATTTCAGAAGAAAACACAGCTAACCGGTACACACCCATCCTACCTCTCGATGCTAGGAATCACCCTAGTCATCGTCCAAGAAAAACTTTTGAGACGGGGAGATCACAATCTCGAATAGCATGGGATCAAATTTATATACGCGCGCTCTAAGGGGTGCCCCCCTCTCGGTCCCAACCGGAAACACACATGCCCCCTGACCGGATGACTGGCTTTAATCCAGGGCCATGGAACCATCATCACGGCCTCTCCTCTTTGGTGTGTACCATGAAAGCGGTTTGGAAGTTACTAAACCATATTCCTTGCGGAAAACATGTGGTAGTACAAGGAAGGAAATGATAGGTACTGGACCGATATGGTTTGACACTGAAGTCACATAGTCTGGCGTAAGACTGGCATGCTACAACACTGCTGTCGTACCCATCCTCATGCCAACACATGGCCATTCATATTCACATTCATCCACGTATGGATCATCGAACTCACTTACCTCATTATCACATAAAATAACGTTCATCGGTATACTCACCGGCATGCCATGAAACTAACTAAATGCAAAACATGCCAAGACACTCATCATATCAAAAGTTCAAACATGCTTGCCTGGTTCAGAGTAGTCGAAGCCTAGCTCGGTGAAGTTCGCGGCTCCGTCACCTCCTTCGGTATCTACGTTTAAAGAAGATATATGCGCTAACGTAAATACCAAGGAGAGCACAGAAGGTAAACCAAATATTTTTCCAATAAATCTTATAAAAAACTAGACAAAATTTTAAAGAGAACAGAAAAAGAATCAATCAAAAATACTTTTCTGATTAAAAGTTATAAGGGTTTTTGTCCAGGGACTTATCTGTAATGAAACAGAAGATTTCCAGGGGCTAGTTTATAAAAGCAGAAAACGCTTCGGTAGCGATTACGCCAGCCCGAAGAGAAAACGTATTTGGCAGCAGGCGTTTTCAGATAACGCTTCGTTTAGAAAGGACAGAGAGGCTGACAGTGGGTCCCACTTGTCATGCTTAAATTTTCAAATGGGAGGGACGAGGCTCGTCGGCGCCCGAGAGCTGCTGTGGTCGCCGGCGGCGATCCACGGCGAGGCATGGGGATCAGAGGTTACCAATGTGCTCACCGTGTCCTTCCGCAACGGTGGGTGGTGGTGTTGGTCGCCGGTGAGCAACACGTCGACGGCGGTCTCAACTCCGGCGGACGGTGGTTCGGGCGTGGATGGAGCTCGTCGGAGAGGGCTGCAAAGATTAAATTTAGGTGGGGGTTAGACTACTGGGTGCAAGAGAGGGCTACAGACGAGGTTTGGGCGCCGGAGGTGGCCTCACCGAAGTGAATCGAGCTGGAGGCCGAGGCGGGGCGAGGCGGCCGGAGCTGGGGGAGGAGACCTCCTCGAGGTCCCCCTAGTGGCCTGGCGGGGTGTTGGTGAGTAGTGGAGGTGCTGCGTGCACGAGAGTGAGCTCGGGACCCCTTTATATAGGCGGTCCGAGGCGGTTGCCGTGAACGAGGATCACCGGCGAGCGATTACGGTGGTGCAGTGCTCGGTCGGGGTGGTTAGGGGGTCGAGCATCATCACGGAGGTCCAACGGGTCCGTTTTGGTGTTGAACTAGCCGGGGTTTGGGTGTTAAGGGCGAGCTCGATGGAACGGTGATGGTGCGGGCCCGTCGGCGGCAGAGAGCGCGTTCCGTGCTTGCCGGCAACGGTGGCTGTGCTACGGGCGTGCGCTGGCGTGCATGAGGCCACGCGGAGAGCCAGGGAGCAATGGGCGGCGCGGAACGGCGTTCTGCCGTGGTGTGCCTCCTGTCGGCCGCCACGGGAGGTCCCGACGCCGCAGAAGACGCCGACGAGGGCGAGCCAGCACGCTACCGACGCCAGGAAGGCTCCACGCACGCGTGTGCAGCTTCGGACAAGAGGAAGAGGCGGCAAGGAACGTGCCAAGGGCACTGTGGCCGCGTGACTGAAACTGACGGACTGAAGATGACACTGAAAACTGAATTTCTGAACTATGAACAGTAACAGTGCCCACCAGGTGTTCGACCGAATGAAATTGGCCTCTGGTGATTTTTCCTTGAGCTGATTTTTGGTGGAGTGGCTTCTCCTTGCTCAAATAGGCTGCCTGAATTTTGGTGGAATTTTTGGAGGAGTGTAGATATGAATTTCACCAAATTTGGCAAATCTGGTCCAAACTTGCAGAGACTGAATTTTGAAAAATTTGAAAAGAGGAGGAGTGGATCAAGATGGTTCTGGGTTGTGGGTTCAAAGGACAATCCAGGAGAATTGGTTTGAGGTCAAAACTCAAATGCAATAGGGCACTTGCTTTGAAAATCTCTCAGGCTCCAAATAATTTTCAGAATTGAATTGAGGGAAAAAATAATTGGAATAAAAATCCAAAACCAGTTTGGATTAGTTGGGACAGAGAATTTAGGTTGATCACAAGTTGTAGGGGAGGTTTTGGAGGGGTTTTACCACATGGGCAAGAATGCCAAGTCATGGTGGTTCCAAGATATGAAAATCCCAAATTTCCTGGAGTTTCTTTTTAAAAGAAAAAGATTAAACTCCCAAAAATAATTTTGAGAGAGAACCAACAGAGAAGAAGTTTCAAAAGGTCAAACACCAAAGTTTTGAAGCAAGAATAAAAACCTTGCCAAAGAAAAGAAAGTTTCTTAAGAGGAAGGTTTTCTGGAAAATTTTAAATGGCCTCTTTTCAAAAACCACAAAGTTTTTGCTGAAAACCAAAGTAAAAATTTTGGAGTGTCACAGGGAATGCATTGTGGAGTAGTAAATAGATGATGGGTTGCGAGAGTGACAGAAGCATAAACCCCAGTTTAAGCGCTATTCCGTAAGGGACCGATTGGACCCAAGAGTTTAATGTTATGCTTAGAATTTATTCTTAATACTTTCTTGTAGTTGCGGATGCTTGCGGGAGGGTTAATCATAAGTGGGATGTTTGTTCAAGTAAGAACAACACCTAAGCACCAGTCCACCCACATATCAAATTATCAAAGTAGTGAACACAAATTAAACCAACATGTTGAAAGTGACTAGATGAAATTCGCGTGTACCCTCAAGAACGCTTTGCTTATTATAAGAGACCATTTTGGCCTGTCCTTTGCCTCAAAAGGATTGGGCTACCTTGCTGCATACTTGTTATTATTGTCGTTACTTGCTCGTTACAAATTATCTTGCTATCAAACTACTCCGCTACTTCCAATTTCAGCACTTGCAGACATTACCTTACTGAAAAATACTTTTCATTTCCTTCTTCTCCTTGTTGGGTTCGACACGCTTACTTATTGAAAAGATCTATAATTGATCCCCTATACTTGTGGGTCATCACATGCGCATACCGCTCATGAGGCGGTGAGGGGTGGCCGACATTTTTCCATGCTAGATGTGTTATTCTCAAGATGAGTGTTTATTCACTTGTCATTGCACGACAGTGCGGCGGTAATAGGGATGCCCAGTTTTGAAATGGAAAAGAATTTTACTTTATGTTGTAAAATAAAAATTCCATGGAAAGTGTTGGTATGGAGGGCACCCGCGGATACGGTTAGCCATGGATTGTGAAAGAATGGTGGAAAAAGGAATAAACTTTATTTTCTGTTTGGGAACCACCTATGATGTATCTAGCATGGAAAGTATTGGGAACTCCAAGTCGTTCTCGTTGACGGGAAAAGTATGACTCTAAATTTTTTTATCTCTCAATTTAAGCTTCGAGTTCTGGCACCTCTATAAATCCCTACTACCCTCTGTGAAGGGCCTTTCTATTTACTTTATGCATTTTTTTTTCATTTGAGTCTCCATATTCTCCTATAAAGGACCAACTAAAGGGTGCTATGATCGTACTTGAGCATTGGATGTAGCTAATATGCGAGTGTGTTTCATGAATGGATCAATGATTGAACATGATGGGCTAGGGATAACTTGCTTTAGTATTGATATTTTGAAAGACATGGTTGCTTGTTGGTATGCTTGAGTATTAAGTCTTCATGTCAAAACTAGACTATCGCCTTGAACCATATAAAAGTCCAAATGTCCATGCTACAAAGAAAACTATATGTGATGAACATGTTAGGCAGCATTCCACATCAAAAAATTTGTTTTTATCATTTACCTACTCAAGGACGAGTAGGAATTAAGCTTGGGGATGCTGATGCGTTTCCAATGTATCTATAATTTTTTATTTTTCCACATCTAGAGCTCAAGCTCCTTCTTCCCCACTACTTCTCGAGCTACCATGGTGGTGGACAGGAAGAAGAGGGAGGAAAGGGATTTAGCTACTCTATCCTCTCTGCGTGTCAATGGAGCCCAAGTTTTGCAGCAAATGGTTGGGGATCTTGGTGTAGAGAGCACCAAGAGGTTCTCGCCCCTGCGCCGCTGCATCTTCTGGTCAAAAGGCGACCTCTCGAAGTTCCGGTGACTCCGCTCGGCTCCTGTATTTCCTTCGGACCGCCGAGCCATTTGGGAGGCAGTTTAGTAGGTTCTTCGCCTAGTACTTCAATTGTTTACCTCCGGTTGTTCACCAGCGGTGTTGTAGCCATTCCTCCACCCCAAGTGGTTTCGTCCCCGACGGTGCTGGGATCGGGCCAGGATCGAAGATGAAGAAGAGGACTCGAATACTTTTCAGTTTTGTTGTATAGGGTCCTATCTGCAAAAATGTCGGGCTTGGGTTGTAATTTTGTCTTTCTGTTGGGCCTTCATGTAAGATGTTGCATGCTTATCTACTCTTATAAAAAACAGAGTCGGTGATGATGGTGTGCCTGCCATCCTGCAATATAGGTCGTCCAAATTATATCTGACGGATAGGAAGGAAAGTATGGCAATTTTGCAAAAAGATAGCCACACCCCTCTCCACATTTGAAAATAAGGCCTTCCCTCATTCATCCTTTTCTCTCACAAGATAAACTACTCATACAAATGCATCTTGATGTTCCATGCAACGCACAAGCATCTTGCTAGCCTAATATAAGTCTGGGTCCTTCGGGGCCCTTCTTCTGTTAAAAAAAGAAACACCTATTATGAAACTAATCACTTGATACAAGTATACAACACAATATCAGGAACATGATGCAAAAGATCTAAGGCTGGATACACACACAAAAAGGCCTGTTGTTAACTCAACCAAAATTTGGTACTCCTATTAAGAACACTGAAAAAAATAACACGTTGTAGCGCCGTTAATAGCACGCTATAGCGTGTAGAGAATTGTCTCGCTACATTGCTCAGTGTAGAATCTCTCGCTAATAGCATATTCTGAGGGGTGCTGCTATTTTGAATAGCATGCTACTTTTTCATTGATTAAGGATACACATGTACGCCGATGGAGAAACACACATGGAAAATGACAAAGAATTTGAATGTGTGTGAGTTAGAGAGGAATAAATGGACGATGGACTCGCCATCACAGCGCAGTTGCAGAGGCTGAGAACCGTGGCGCAGCGCTAGTGCTCGGCGAAAACAGGCATCCCATCAGCGGCTAATCCGTCAGTGCGCGGGCGTGGGGGCGAGGTTGGATCTGATGACTCGAGGACACAAGTGCCGCCTCCAGCGCACTGCGTCGACCCCAGCGCCCACGCGACCCGGACCGACTGGAGGACACAATATTTGTGTTACTTCATGAAATTAACAGAAGCATCATCATGAAGTTATGGATAGGACTACTGAGCACAAATATTTGCAGATGTGAATTTTAGTGGAACTCCACCTCCTTTGTGTCTTCCAGTTAAAAATCTGCTCGAAAAATAGCAAACAAACAACAGATGCATAACGGGAGAAGGAAGATGGCTGGAGGGGGCAGTTGCCCTCTTACCGCCGATCGCCTGATCTGCTCCCAGCGGCGCTACTCTATGGGCACGCTGACTCCCTCTCCACCCCCTCTTCATCTCGCGCTCCCCTTCCCTTCTCTGCCTGAGAATGATGCCGCAGACAGCCATCTCCGTGGCCGACCTGCTCTGGCCGTCAGTCAACCCAACTACAAAACCACTCTGCCTCCTCCTCGGCGCCATTACCCGTAGGGCCCCTGACAGCCACCTCCGTGCATCTAGGTGTTGGGAAATGTTGCATGCAATTTCAAAAAAATTCATACGCTCACGCAAGATCTATCTAGGAGATGCATAGCAACGAGGGGGAGAGTGTGTATATGTAACCTCGTAGACCGAAAGAGGAAGCGTTTGACAACGCGGTTGATGTAGTCGAACTTCTTCTAGCTCCGACTGATCAAGCACCGAATGTATGGCACCTCCTAATTCTGCACACGTTCAGCATGATGACGTCCCTCGCTTTCTTGATCTGGCAAGGTGTCGAGGAAGTAGATGAGTTCCGTCAACACGACGGCGTGGTGACGTTGATGGTGAAGTGATCCGTGCAGGGCTTCGCCTAAGCACCGCGAGAATATGACCAGGGTGTAAACTATGGAGGGCGCGCCGCACATGGCTTACAATTGATGTTGTGTGTTCTAGGCGCCCCCTCCCACATATATATAGGTGGGAGGGGAGGAGAGGCAGCGAGGGGGCGCCCTAGGGTTGGCCGCCACCCCATAGGCCCCCCCTTTCCACGTATGCATGAAGGGGAAGGAAAGAGGGGGTGATGGCAGGAAGTGGGAATTGTCGGTGTCAAAACCGACGGATCTCGGGTAGGGGGTCCCGAACTATGCGTCTAGGCGGATGGTAACAGGAGACAAGGGACACAATGTTTTACCCAGGTTCGGGCCCTCTTGATGGAGGTAAAACCCTACGTCCTGCTTGATTAATATTGATGATATGGGTAGTACAAGAGTAGATCTACCACGAGATCAAGGAGGCTAAACCCTAGAAGCCAGCCTACGGTATGATTGTTGTATGTTGGAGTTGTTGTCGTACGGACTAAAACCCTTCGGTTTATATAGACACCGGATAGGGTTAGGGTTACACAAAGTCAGTTACAATGATAGGAGACCTAAATATCCATGTCTCCAAGCTTGCCTTCCACGCCAAGGAAAGTCCCCTCCGGACACGGGACGAAGTCTTCAATCTTGTATCTTCATAGTCCTGGAGTTCGGCTGAAGGTATAGTCCGGCTATCCGAACACCCCCTAATCCCGAACTCCCTCAGGAATCCTAATCCACACTTTCCTTTCCCTTTCCGCCTTTCCTTCTCCTCCTCATATAGCCTTATGGTGCACACCAGCCCCTTGTGGGCTGGTGTATTCCTTCACAAGGCCCATATGACCCATAGGATTGCCGGGGGTACCCGAAACACCTTCCAGTGACCCGATAAGTACCCGATACCCTCCGGAACACTTCCGTTGTCCGAATACCATCGTCCTATATATAAATATTTACCTCTCGAGCATATCGAGACTCCTCGTAATGTCCATGATCTCATCTGGGACTCCAAACAACATTCGGTTACCAAATCACATAACTCATATAATATTATATTGTCATCAAATGTTAAGTGTGCGGACCCTATGGGTTCGAGAACTATGTAGACATGACCGATACACCTCTCCGGTCAATAACCAATAGCGGAACATGGATGCTCATATTTACATATTCTACGAAGATCTTTATCGGTCGAACCGTTATGACAACATACGTTATTCCCTTTGTCATCGGTATGTTACTTGCCTGAGATTCGATCGTCCGTATCCACATACCTAGTTCAATCTCGTTACCGGCAAGTCTATTTACTCCTTCCGTAATACATCATCTTGTAACCAACTCATTAGTCACTTTTCTTCCAATGCTTCTTCTGTTGTGCATTAGCGAGAGGGCCTAGAGATACCTCTCCGATACTCAGAGTGACAAATCCTAATCTCAAGCTATGCCAACCAACAAACACTTTCGGAGATACCTGTAGAGCATCTTTATAATCACCCATTTACGTTGTGATGTTTTATAGCACACAAGGTATTCCTCCAGTATCCAGGAGTTGCATAATCTCATAGTCGAAGGAATATGTATTTGACATGAAGAAAGCAATAGCAATAAAACTAAACAATCAATATGCTAAGCTAACGGATGGGCCTTGTCCATCACATCATTCTCCTAATGATGTGATCCCGTTATCAAATGACAACTCATGTTCATGGTTGGGAAACCTTAACCATCTTTGATCAACGAGCTAGTCAAGTAGAGGGTCACTAGGAACATAGTGTTTGTCTATGTATTCACACATGTATTTAGGTTTCCGATCAACTTATAGCTTGGATAATAAACATTTATCATGAATAAGGAAATATAAAATAACAAATTTATTATTGTCTCTAGGGCATATTTCCTTCAGTCTCCCACTTGCACTAGAGTCAATACTCTAGTTCACATCACCATGTGATTTAACACCAATAGTTCACATCGTCATGTGATTAACACCCATAGTTCACATCACCATGTGACCAACACCCAAAGGGTTTACTAGAGTCAATAATCTAGTTCACATCGCCATGTGATGAACACCCAAAGAGTATTAAGGTGTAATCATGTTTTGCTTGTGAGAGAAGTTTAGTCAACGGGTCTGCCACATTCAGATTTGTATGTATTTTGCAAATTTCTATGTCTACAATGCTCTACATAGAGCTACTCTAGCTAATTGCTCCCACTTTCAATACGTATCCAGATTGAGACTCAGAGTCATCTGAATAGGTGTCAAAGCTTGCATTGACATAACTCTTTATGACAAACTCTTTATCATCTCCATAAGCAAGAAACATTTCCTTAGTCCTTTAAGGATAATTTTGCCCGCTGTCTAGTGATCTACTCTTGGATAACTATTGTATCCCCTTGCCAAACTCATGGCAAGGCACACAATAAGTCTGGTACACAGCATAGCATACTTTATAGAACCTATGGCTGAGGCATAGGGAATGACTTTCATTCTCTTTCTATCTTCTGCCGTGGTCGGGCTTTGAGTCTTACTCAACTGCACACCTTGTAACACGGGCAAGAACCCTTTCTTTGACTGATCCATTTTGAGCTTCTTCAAAACTTTATCAAGGTATGTGCTTTCTGAAAGTCCTATTAAGCATCTCGATCTATCCCTATAGACCTTGATGCTCAATATGTAAGCAGCTTCACCGAGGTCTTTTATTGAAAAATTCTTATTCAAATATCATTTTATGATATCCAGAAATTCATCAACAATATGTCATCCACATATAATATCAGAAATGCTACAGAGCTTCCACTCACTTTCTAGTAAATACAGGCTTCTCCGAAAGTCTGTATAAAACCATATGCTTTGATCACCTTATCAAAGCATATATTCCAACTCCGAGATGCTTGCACCAGTCCATAGATGGATTGCTAGAATTTGCACACTTTGTTAACACCTTTAGGATCGACAAAACCTTTTGGTTGCATCATATACAACTCTTCTTTAAGAAATCCATTAAGGAATGTAGTTTTGACATCCATTTGCCAGATTTCATAAAATGCGGCCATTGCTAACATGATTCGGACAGACTTAAGCATCCCTACGAGTGTGAAAATCACATCGTAGTCAACACCATGAACTTGTCGAAAACCTTTTGCGACAAGTCAAGCTTTGTAGATAGTAACACTACTATCAGTGTTTGTCTTCCTCTTGAAGATCCATTTATTCTCAATAGCTTGCCGATCATTGGGCAAGTCCACCAAAGTCCACACTTTGTTCTCATACATGGATCCTATCTCAGATTTCATGGCCTCAAGTCATCTGTCGGAATTTGGGCTCATCATAGCTTCTTCATAGTTTGTAGGTTTGCCATGGTCTAATAACATGACTTCTAGGACAGGATTACCATACCACTCTGGTGCGGAACATGCTCTGTTCGACCTATGAGGTCTAGTAGAAACTTGATCCGAAGTTTCATGATCATCATCATTAGCTTCCTCTCTAGTTGGTGTAGGCATCATGGAATGGATTTCACTAATGTGATACTTTCCAATTCGAGAGAAGGTACAATTATCTCATCAAGTTCTACTTTCCTCCCACTCACTTCTTTCAAAAGAAACTCCTTCTCCAGAAAGGTTCCATTCTCGGAAACAAAGATCTTGCCTTCAGATCTGTGGTAGGAGGTGTACCCAATTGTTTCCTTAGGGTATCCTATGAAGATACACATCTCCGATTTGGGTTCGAGCTTATTAGGGTGAAGCCTTTTGACATAAGTTTCGCAACCCCAAACTTTAAGAAACGACAGCAAAAGTTTCTTTCCAAACCATCGTTCATACGGCGCCGTCCCAACGAATTTAGACGGTGCCCTATTTAACGTGAATGCAGCTGTCTCTAATGCACAACCCCAAAACAATAGTGGTAAATCGGTAAGAGACATCATAGATCGCACCATATCTAATAAAGTACGGTTACAATGTTCGGACACACCATTATGTTGTGGTGTTCTAGGTGGCGTGAGTTGTGAAACTATTCCACATTGTATTAAATGAAGGCCAAACTCGTAACTCAAATATTCGCATGTGCGATCAGATTGTAGAAACTTTATTTTCATGTTACGATGATTCTCCACTTCACTCTGAAATTCTTTGAACTTTTCAAATGTTTCAGACTTGTGTTTCATCAAGTAGATATACCCATATCTGCTCAAATCACTTGTGAAAGTCAGAAAATAATGATACCCGCCGCGAGCTTCAACACTCGTCGGACCGCATACATCGGTATGTATTATTTCCAATAAGTCATTAGCTTGCTCCATTGTTCCGGAGAATGGAGTTTTAGTCATCTTGCCCATGAGTCATGGTTCGCAAGTATCAAATGATTCATAATCAAGTGATTCCAAAAGTCCATCTGCATGGAGTTTCTTCATGCGCTTTACACGAATATGACCTAAACGGCAGTGCCACAAATATGTTGCACTATCATTATGAACTTTGCATCTTTTGGCATGAATATTATGAATATGTGTATCACTACGATCGAGATTTGATAAACCATTTACATTGGGTGTATTACCATAGAAGGTTTTAGTCATGTAAGCAGAACAATAATTATCCTCTGACTTAAATGAATAACCATATTGCAATAAACATGATCTACTCATATTCATTCTCAAAGGAAACACCAAATAACATTTATTTAGGTTCAACACTAATCCCGAAAGTAGAGGGAGTGTGCGATGGTGATCGTATCAACCTTGGAATTACCTCCAACACACATCGTCACCTCGTTCTTAACTAGTATATGTTCATTTTGCAATTCCCGTTTGGAGTTTCTAATCTTAGCAACTGAACTGGTATCAAATACCATGGGATTGCTACAAACACTGGTAAAGTACACATTAATAACATGCATGTATATCAAATATACCTTTGTTCACTTTGCCATCCTTCTTATCCGCCAAGTATATGGGGCAGCTCCGCTTCTAGTGACCATTCCCTTTACAGTAGAAGCACTCAGTTTCAGGCTTGGGTCAAGCTTTGGACTTCTTCACTGTCGGTGTACAAAAGTAGGGGCCTTCTTTGTACCCCTTTACTTGTGCACGGGCAGTCAGAGCCGCACCTACGGCCATGCTTAGTAGGGCAGAGGAAGGAAGCAAAGACATAAGACTACCAGAGCAGCGCTCAAACCAGGGGCGCAAAGGACAAAGCGACAACATGGGCTTCCCCCGACAAGAGCCTTGCCAGGGCGGCCTACGCAGCCCCGGCAATAGCCTTGCCGGGGCAACTTACCAACACCAGCACGGCCACCACCCTTGAGCCTGAGAGTTCCGACACCATCGACAATGTTGGGACCAAGGCTCGGGAGGCACCTACTTGGTGGCATGCATATCTTTGTGAAGACAAAAGGCCTTCGAAGCCTAGATAGGAACCAGAAGACAAGACACTGGCAAGGCCCCTTTGCCAAGGACGCCCATGAGGCCCTGGCAAGGCTCCTGCCGAAGACATTCGCGAAGCCCCGGCAAGACTCTTGCCGAGGGCGCTCGCAAGGCCCCGACAAGGCCCTTGCCGGGATTATCAGAAAGACCGCGGCAAGGCTTTGCCGCCCAATCGCCGACCCAGCTCAGCGGCTGACCCACCAGCTAAGCAAGTACCCACGTGACAGTGCATGGCTTTTAGACCAACTAGTCAAGCACCTGCGTGGTCGCATGCAGATCTTTGTGAAGACACTGCCACCGCACCAGCGCAGCCGCCTGCCAGTCTACATGGCACTACATGCCTCGTTGGCCTGGACACGTGTTGAAGCAAGGTGTAGTGGCGACGGACGGGACGGGCTTCATTGCCATCCTCGATAAAGCAAGAGGACACCTAAGTAGCGCATTAAATGCGTTTTGTCCTGTGATGTCAGGCGATAAGCTTGTACACTGTAAATACTTTCCACCTCCTGTGTGCCACTGTGGTAGCCCCTTTGACCTATAAAAGGAGGCCTAAGGCGTATTGAGGAAGGATTCGGACTTTTTGTCTTGGCATGCACCGCAACTAGTTCAAGAACTCAAGAACACTCAAATATACACCAAAGTAGGACTAGGGTATTACGCATCCTCGCGGCCCGAACCTGGGTAAAATTGCCTTGTACTGATCACTAGACCCGCTATTTGCACAACCTCACACCTGCCAACCGTAGAAGGGATCCTTGTGATCCCATAGGTTTCATTTTCGCGACATCTTTGGCGCGCCAGGTAGGGGATGGGGTTGTGAAAATCCGGTCTAGCAATTAGTATAGCAGTTTCTTCATCACCACGAGTCCAGAGGAAGGCCGGCCGAGCGAGCGGCATCATCTGAAGACGCAGTGAACGCTCGCGCGTCGACAAAGAAAAAGCTAAGTCATGCAATAACCTTGAGAAATTTCCTTTCTATAGTGCTATTCTCGTCGAAAGGTTTTGTTCCTTGTGTGGAAAACCTACACGCAAGAGAGCCCTTCTGCTATTGGCGACGCCCTTGCTCTGGTTCGAGGCCGCTCAACAGTTCAAGCGGCTGCGCCGAGAATGGCAAGGTGGTTTGCCCGACAGCAAGCGCACCCGGCACGCCGCTAAGGACAGTCCTTGAAGTGCCGCGGCTTGGGTTTACGCACCAGCAAACCTATCCAAATAAGCGTAGGGTGTGGACATACAAAGAATAACCAGACAGGAAAATAGCATGCATCATTTCAAAGTACCGCAAAGTTATATTACATTAATTGTTGTTGTGGTTCTAACTTAAGATAAAATTGTCTTCGTCATGAACTCGTAGCAGCGATAAGAAACGGGGTGCCTAGTCCCAGTGTTGGCCCTCCACCCTCTTGACTTCGTCGACGCGGCTGATGATGGGCTCGATATGTTCCTCGAGCGCCGTGAGGTCCACGCCCTCCGGCAAGCTCTCTAGCGCGTTGGCGAAGTCGACGCTGGGGTTCCAGAATGCCACCTTGGTGAGAACCCTGGTCAGGGCGCCCCAACAGAGCTTTCAGACCTCATTGGCCAGATAGGTCGCTCGGTTGGAACGGAGCTGCTCCAGGGCCTCAAGGATGCTGAGGGAGTCCGGGATTAGGGGGTGTTCGGCCATCCGGACTATACCTTCAGCCGGACTCCAGGACTATGAAGATACAAGATTGAAGACTTCGTCCCGTGTCCGGAGGGGACTTTCCCTGGCGTGGAAGGCAAGCTAGGCGATGCGGATATTCAGATCTCCTACCATTGTAACTGACTTTGTGTAACCCTAACCCTATCTGTTGTCTATATAAGCCGGAGGGTTTTAGTCCATATTACAACAACTCCAACATACAACAATCTTACCATAGGCTAGCTTCTAGGGTTTAGCCTCCTTGATCTCGTGGTAGATCTACTCTTGTATTACCCATATCATCAATATTAATCAAGGAGGACGTAGGGTTTTACCTCCATCAAGAGGGCCCGAACCTGGGTAAAACATTGTGTCCCTTGTCTCCTGTTACCATCCGCCTAGACGCACAGTTCGGGACCCCCAACCCGAGATCCGCCGGTTTTGACACCGACATTGGTGCTTTCATTGAGAGTTCCTCTGTGTCATCACTTTTAGGCCCGATGGCTCCTTTGATCATCAACGACGATGCGGTCTAGGGTGAGACTTTTCTCCCTGGACAGATCTTCATCTTCGGCAGCTTCGCACTGCGGGCCAAATCGTTTGGCCACCTGGAGCAGATCGAAAGCTACGCCCCTGGCCGTCAGGTCAGGTTTGGAAGTTTGAACTACACGGCTGACATCCGCGGGGACTTGATCTTCGACGGATTTGAGCCACAGCCAATCGCGCCGCCCTGTCTCGATGGGCATGATCTAGCTCTGCCGTCGAACAGTGTCCTGGAGGCCGCACCCGCGTTGGTTCCGACCCTTAATTCGGAGCCTGCGGCGCCGGTCGAGGATGAGCGGTTGGACGCCACCTCAGGGGCTGCGATCTCAAAGGCGATCGAGCCGAACACCAGCCCCGCACTATGCATGACCCGTGACTCTGAGGATCCGGATTCCTCTCCGGACTCCGAACCCCCCGCGCCCCTGCCGATCGAATCCGATTGTGCGCCGATCATGGAGTTCACCGCCGCGAACATCTTTCAGCACTCGCCCTTCGGCGACATCCTGAACTCACTAAAGTCTCTCTCTTTATCAGGAGAGCCCTGGCCGGACTATGGTCAGCAAGGATGGGATACGGACGATGAAGAAATTCAAAACCCACCCACCACCCATTTGGTAGCCACCGTCGATAATTTAAACGACGTGCTCAACTTCGACTCCGAAGACATCGACGGTATGGACGACGATGCAGGAGACACCGATGAACCAACGCCTATAGGGCATCAGACAGCCAACTCATCTCATGATGTGTACATGGTGGATACCCCTAAAGGTAGAGACCACGAGGAAAACGGGGATGGAACGAAGGATCAATCCCTCGAAAAATAGTCATAGCGTCGGCGTAAACACCGACCCAAGCCCCGCCTCGATACAGACCCAGCCATAGAGCAGGATGGGCCAGCAGGCGACGAGCATGCCCTAGAGCAACCGTCCGAATAGGGCAGCCCAGATGAAGAAACCGAACAAACCTCCCCTGGCGAAAATGGCATTCCGGACGACCTTACGCCGGATAAACCCACGGAGAAGAAGAACCTCCACAAGAGGCTCGTTGCAACCGCACGCAGCCTGAAAAAGCAGAAGCGGAAGCTCAAAAGTGCAGAAGATGCACCCAGGATCAGATGGAGTAAAGTAATCAACACCGCAGACAAATACGGCGATAGTCGCCGCACTAAAAGCTATCCGAAGCGAAATGTACTGCCTGAATTTGACGAAGAGGCCTTAGAGCCCTCGCACTCGAAAAGTAAGAAAGCCACACGGTCGGATAGACGACCCCATAGCCAGCATAAAGCGGCAAACGGCGCCGCACTCAAGCCGGCACGCGACCCACTTACGAATTCGCATCAAAAAGATGGCCCTGCCAGGTCCATTTATGGGACAAGAAAGCAAGATCGCGTAAGCAATACAATAAAGCCATCATCATAATCCGGCACACCCAAATACAGGGGCGCCGCACATCCCCTATGTTTCATCGATGAGGTCCTGGATTATGAATTTCCAGCGGGATTCAAACCCGTAAACATAGAGGCATATGATGGAACAACAGACCCTGGAGTCTGGATAGAGGATTACATCCTCCACATACATATGGCTAGAGGAGATGACCTCCACGCCATCAAATATTTACCCCTAAA
Organism: Triticum aestivum; assembly: GCF_018294505.1. Lineage (NCBI taxonomy): Eukaryota > Viridiplantae > Streptophyta > Magnoliopsida > Poales > Poaceae > Triticum > Triticum aestivum. The sequence continues at coordinate 508,975,537 of NC_057803.1, forward strand.
GCTTAAAGGACCAGCCCGGCATTGGCTTAAAAGCCTCCCCGAAAACACAATTGGAAGTTGGGAAGAGCTCGAGGACGCTTTCCGAGCAAATTTTCAAGGGACTTATGTCCGTCCTCCGGATGCAGACGACCTCAGTCACATAACACAACAGCCCGGAGAGTCAGCTCGGCAGTTCTGGAATAGATTTCTTTCTAAAAAGCATCAGATAGTCGACTATCCGGACGCCGAAGCCCTAGAAGCTTTCAGGCACAATGTCCGAGATGAGTGGCTCGCCAGACACCTCGGCCAAGAAAAGACAAGAACAATGGCCGCATTAACAAGCCTCATGACCCGCTTCTGCGCAGGAGAGGACAGCTGGTTGGGAAGATGTAGCACCAGCGACCCAAGTACATCAGAAACCAGGGATGGAAACGGAAAACCTCGACGCAACAAGGAACGTCGCCGGACTAAGGAAAACAGTCCGAAGAGCACGGCAGTCAACGCCGGATTCAAAGGCTCACAGCAGAATCAGAAAAAGCCGCCCCTCCAGAATAACAGAGATGATTTATCCAACCTAAACAAAATCCTGGACAGGATATGTCAAATACACAGTACTCCAGGGAGGCCTGCTAACCAGAGATTGTTGGGTTTTCAAACAATCCGGCAGACTCAACGCCGAACACAAGGGGCTCGACACACCAAGTGAAGACGAGGACGAACCCCAAAAGCAGAGCACCAGGAAACAGAAGAATTTCCCACAAGAAGTAAAAACAATAAACTTACTTCACATAACAAAACGTGCGGCACCCATAAAGGTACGCGCCACACGACCCATCCCAAAAGGGTCCCGCCACTGGTTATCAAAACCAATCATCTTCGATCATCTGGATTATTCTAGAAGTACCAGGAACGCAGGCTGGACTGCCTTGCTACTCGATCCAATAATTGGCGGGCTCCAGTTTTCAAATGTCCTAATGGACGGCGGCAGTGGAGTAAACCTGATATATCAGGACACAATCCGTCACATGGGGATAAACCCAACAAGAATCCGCCACAGCAAAACCTCCTTTCAAGGGGTAGCACCTGGTCCGGACACCCATTGCATGGGTTTTATCCGGCTCGAAGTTATATTCGGCTCTACCGATAACTTCCGCTGCGAAAGGCTGACTTTCCACATCATCCCATTCTCAAGTCACTATCAAGCACTGCTGGGGCGTGAAGCTTTCGCCCGCTTTAACGCAATACTGCATTATGCATCTCTCACACTTAAGATGCCCGGTTCATGAGGCATCATCTCATTGAAGGGGAAGCAATGAGCGCTCCTCCCCCGAGCGGAGGATTGTGCGGCCGCTTTAACAGCCCCACAATACAATGGCTTCACCAGCCAGAACATCCGAACAGGTCATTAAGACCACGGGCACGGATAGACGAACCCGGCATGCCCTAGGGGCTCCTCACATATAAGAGACAATAAAGCTCAATTTTACATATTTTACTTTCCATTTGTTTATTTAATACAATTTTTGTTCGGCACAATTTTTTTTATTTTTCTTTCAACTTAGTTCCTCTCTTTTACAGATGAACATCGTGCTGCGCCCATCCAGGATATGGCACAACGGAGACACAGGCGCAGACGTGCAGTAGGGACCCGTTCTAAGGATTCTTTTCAGATTAATACCCTGCGTAAACCTTTTTTATTGTCTCTTGTTGCTACACGTCCCCAGGTTCTATAACCAAGGAGGAGGCTGGCGTCTTGGCATGTGGCCACGTTAGAATTCCTGCACATACCTGGACACTAGGGGCTTATACCTAAGAGCATTACTTTGCCCGCTCTCATAAAGACCGAATACCTTAGGGAGTGTTCGGCGTCGCGAGTTTGGCCTTATATGCATCAGCTCCGTATCATGATTTTGGTCAATGCTGGGTTGCCCGGCTCCTATGTTCGGTCGCCTTATGTTCCGCTCTATCAGCTAAGGCGGCACCAGGAGAACTACTGCGATTGTGCCCCGGTTCGGCCAAGCGAGCACCTCAGTAGAGAAAGCCGAAAATGGACTGTCATGATATAGCGCGAGACTGGTCAACCACTCGATGACTCTCCGGAATCTATAGGATTCCTCCGCATTAACGAAGGGTCGTTTCCCGGCGAGGCACACAGGCGCCCCGAATTCGGGTGAGCGCAGTCGCCACCAAGGGCTATCTAAAGAGTCCCACTGTCAAGCTCCTATGGCTAAGTGAAAGTGTTAAAGCATTATAGTCCGGTTGCCTGGCTTGCTGCGCCATCACCTCCTTTGTAGGACCAAGACGTTGGATTAAGTGTGAAAAAGCGCCTTCTGCGAGCACCCCCACACTATGTGCGTGGGGGCTGAAGCCAACGACTGCCATCTTTCAGATTATATATATATTGAAACGGCCGCACAGGAGGTGTTCCACATACTTGAAGGCACAAGTATAAAAGCCTACTACAATTCATCAAAATATTGCTTTATAATTACATATGCTATCAGAACATAGCATCCTTCGAGCACCGCGTCTCTATTACAAGAGCGCCTTCTAGGACTTCCTGAAAATAGTGTTCGGAGGGTACTCGGCTTTTGTCCGAATCTCGGGACGCAACAACGGTGGTCTCCATCTCCGCCCAATATGTCTTGACACGGGCAAGAGCCATCCGTGCGCCCTCTATGCATGTTGACCTCTTCATTGCATCAATACGGGGCACCGCATCAAGGAGTTGCTGCACCAAGCCGAAATAACGCTTCGGCTCCGATCTCCCCGGCCACAAATGACCCATGACGAACTTCATGGCGAGTCCGGACAACCTATTCAGTTTGGCCCATTGAGCCAGACGATCGTCCACCGCCAGGGGACGCTCTGGATTGTGAAACTGCGACCAGAAAAGTTTTTCCACTTCACAATCTTCTTGATCTCGAAAGTGTTCGGTCGCATCAGCAGCACTCGCTGCCAAATCCAGATAGGTGTCCTCCACACTCCACATACGGTCCAGCGGAGAAAACTTTGGATCACAAAACTTCCTCCGCAGCATAAAGGGCTTTCCAGCCGCAATCTGTCCGGCCTGACGCAGCTCCTCCTTCGCAGCTCTCATCACAGAGCGAACGTCCTTGGCATCAGCAACAGCCTTCTCTAAGTCCGTCAGCCTCGCCCGGTGTTCTTTCTCAAGAAGCTCGCAATGGTCAGCAGCGCTCTTTAACTTCACGGCCATCTCGGCCATCTCCTCCTTGCTTCGGCAGTGAGCAGCATGTTCGGCTCTCAGCTCTTCAAGGGCATTTTGGCAGCCGCATCCCTTTCTCTGGCTTGTTCCTTAGCCCGGGCAAGTTCCGCCCGAAGACTCTCCACGGCGGCCACACCATCTGCGTCAAGCATATACATTATAAGATATTGGCATAAAATTTCGGTTAATCTTCTTAGGTTTAAAGCAAGGATCCTTCTTTTAAAATATACAATCTTTCTCTACTTACAGCTCGCTGGAGGGCTGACTCCTTTGAGGGCATAGTTCGGCCGAGGAACCCCCCGGCATCGGACCCTCTAACGAGGATTTTTTACCCCGCTTTGAGGCCATGGGCTCCGGGTCATCAGAGGCGGCCCTCTTCTTCCCCTTAGAAGAGGAATTGTCGGTTCCTCCCTTCGGAACGTCCTCCTTTGAGGGGGCCGTAGTTTCCTTGTCCTCTCCCTCACTTCCCTCCAGAGGCACAATCTTCAACATCCTGACTAGCACGGGATCCGGCCTGGTCTCAGGAAGGGGAGTCGGACAACTGATCAGCTTTACTTTCGCTATCCACTCCTGTTTAAAAAGGACAGCTCTTTTAGGGGTGAATGTATGACAATTATATGGATAGCGAGTCCGGGCACAAGGTTACTTACTTGAGTATCCTGGCGATTGCAGCTTAAACCTGCATACTCGGTCAAATCCGGACACATTGCTTGTGATCCGAAGAACAATTTGTACATCTCCATGGGCATTGCGCCCATAAAATGTTGGAGAGCTCGTGGTCCCTCCGGATTAAACTCCCACAAACGGAGGGAGCAATGTTTGCCGGGCAGGGTTCAGCGGATCAGCATGACTTGCGTCACTTTGACCAGGCTGAGGTCTCTTTCCAAGAGATCCCTGATTCGGCCCTGCAATAAAGGCACGTCCTGAGATGGCCCCCAGTCTAGGCCTTTATTGACCCATGACCCTAGCTGTTGTGGGGGACCCAAGCGAAAGGCAGGCGGCGCCACCCATTTGGTGCCCCTAGGAGCGGTGATATAGAACCACTCCCATTGCCATAAGCCGAGCTCCTCTTGAAAAGAGCCCTCGGGCCAGGGAGCATCAGCATTCTTACTTATAACAGTGCCTCCGCACTCTGCGTGCCGTCCCTCGATCATCTTCGGCTCCACTTTAAAGGTCTTGAGCCATAATCCAAAGTGAGGGGTAACACGGAGGAACGCTTCACACACGACGATGAAAGATTAAATATGGAGGATGGACTCTGGAGCTAAGTCGTGAAATTCCAACCCATAATAGAACAGCAGCCCCCTCACAAAGGGATCCATTGGGAAGCCTAACCCCCGAAGGAAGTGAGATTTGAACACCACGCTCTCACCGGGCTGGGGACTGGGAACCGCCTGCCCTTGAGCAGGCAACCTATGCGGAATTTCGCCGGTCAAGAACTTAGCCTCTCTCAACTTTAGCACGTCCTCCTCCGTCAATCCACCGGCCTTGAAGGTCGGAACCGGACATTGTCGATGGTTTGAAGCGCCTGAAATCTGGGGCCTAGGGTGTTGGAACTCGAGGCGATGGGCGAACTCGTTTTGAGGATTGGAACAAAGGAGTAAGGCCTTGGTCTCTTTATAAGAGGTTGAATACCAAGAGCCCTCCCCATGACCGTTTGGGACTCGCCTTTAATCGAGAAAACATGCTAAACAGGCACGATTGGGTTACCCATGTCCGTATTGATGAGAATCCCATACATAAAGGGGACACGATCTCTTCTTCGACAAGACGTGCCAAGGAAACCGCCTCGCAAAACGCGCTGAGGTGGAGAAGTGAAAACGATTCGAATAAAGGCTTGGCTGTAGTGTGATGTCGCGCTATGGAACACGTCAGCAGATTAGATTTGTGTTAATGTTATTCTCTCTATGGCAATATGTGGAAACTTATTTTGCAGAGCCGAACACTACTCTTGGGGTTTACAATCTTTTATGAAGAATTTGGAGAAGGAACCCGCCTTGCAACGCCTAGGACAATCTGCGTGCCGGACTCATCGTAATTGAAGCCTGGTTCAGGGGCTACTGAGGGAGTCCGGGATTAGGGGGTGTTTGGCCATCTGGACTATACCTTCAGCCGGACTCCAGGACTATGAAGATACAAGATTGAAGACTTCGTCCCGTGTCCGGAGGGGACTTTCCTTGGCGTGGAAGGCAAGCTAGGCGATGCGGATATTCAGATCTCCTACCATTGTAACCGACTTTGTGTAACCCTAACCCTATCCGGTGTCTATATAAGCCAGAGGGTTTTAGTCCATAGGACAACAACTCCAACATACAACAATCATACCATAGGCTAGCTTCTAGGGTTTAGCCTCCTTGATCTCGTGGTAGATCTACTCTTGTATTACCCATATCATCAATATTAATCAAGCAGGACGTAGGGTTTTACCTCCATCAAGAGGGCCCGAACCTGGGTAAAACATTGTGTCCCTTGTCTCCTGTTACCATCCGCCTAGACGCACAGTTCGGGACCCCCTGCCCGAGATCCGCCGGTTTTGACACCGACAGACGCCCTCGAAGAACAGGGTCAGCCTGGCGTTGGAGCTCACGTTCGCCTCTGGGGAATATCTGAAATTCGGCATGCCCATGGCAGCCAACAGCGTGGTGAGCCTCTCCGCAACGTTAACGAGGCGGCTGATCGAGAGGTTTACGCTCTTCATGTAATCCTCATGGTTGGTGGCGTCATTGTTCCGCAGCTGCTTCTCATCCTCCAAGGTCATTGTTCAAGGTCTCCTCACGAGCCCTGGCCTCTGAAAGCTTCCCCTCCAAGCCATCCAGTTTCAGCTTAAGGTCATTAATGGAGTCGTTGGCCTCAGAGAGCAGCTTGGCCTTGTCAGATACTGTGGCCTGGGCATCCGCCAAAGTGCATTTGGCCATGTCCCTCTTCTCCATCAGCTCCAAGACCACTTTCTTCAGCCCATCCTGCTCCAGCTCCAGCTTCTCCACTTCGCCGGCGTGAACCAGAGCCAAAGCATCGAGCGCGTCCTTGTCTCTCGGCTCCAGCTCTTGGGTCCGCTGCACGGCGAGCTTCTCGACCTCCTTATCCTTGCCACGGAGTGTGGTGGCGAGCGCCTCTTCACGGGTGGCAAGGTACTCCTCCTGGGAGTTCAGCAAAGCCTGGTGCTGTTGTCGAGCAGCCCCGTCCTTGGCGGCCTACTCCTTCACCACCTCCTGGGCCTTCTCGACGTCAACCTGCTTCAGGATGAGCTCCCGTTTGCGCTCAGCCAGCTCGCCCTGGGCAGCCTTCAGTTCTTCCTGAGCCTCATGGAACCAGGCCTATGTCTGAGTGACGTGCTCCTCAAAATCTACCTCCGCCTTGTCCACCTCCACCATCTTGGATTTCGCCTTGTCGAGGCGGGCACGGTGGAGCGCTTGGAGCTTCTGGAAGTTAACGCTCATGGCCAGAAGGATCTGCTCCTCCTGAGAACCGTCGCCGCCGATGCTCGGTTCGTCAACAACCTAGAGCTCGGCGGTGGCGAGCGTCTCGTCATCGAACACCTCCCCTTCGTGTCACGCCCCAAAACATGGTTCGGACGTAACAGCCGCCACGCGTTTATAAACAAAAGATTATAAACGTGTGAGGCCTAAACTAAAACTTGTCACAGCCCTAGAATATTGTTTGTAAATAGTTGCATCTTCATCCAGGCATCATATTTAAATTTCTGAAACTTGAACTGAGGAATTTTGGAAGCCTCAAAAACTCTAAATAAAGAGGGGCAAGAAACCCTAAAATTGCAATCAGTAAATCCAAAATGCCCTAGAAATAGCTCTGGCAATTTTGGCAAGAGTTATAAATCAAACCAAAATTTTGGGACATTTCTAAGGAATTATTGGGCTCTGATTTTAAATCAATATTTTATTTGAATTTGGAGTTATATTCATAATATATAATGAATATATTTTCAAATGACCTGAGATATTTTTGTTATGTGTGGAGAAGTCCATTAAGTGACTTAAAAATATCCAGGGGAGTTTTGGCACTGTTTTCAAATTCTGTTTGAATTAAAATTCAGTGCCAATTAAATAAAACAGAACAGAAATAGGAAAAACAGAAAGAGGGAGAGAATGCCACCTGGGCCACTTACCTGGCGCCACGTACCTGGCCCAGCTCCATCTGGCCGGCCCAGCCCACCTCCTCCCCCTTGTCATCTTCCTCGTCTGCCAGGAGGACGAACAGAGGCGAGGCGTGGCGCGTGCCCGAGAGGCCTCGGCCACCTCCTGCTTCCCCCTGGCCACCTCCTGCTTCCTCCTCGACGCCCGGAGACGCCACGCACCTCCCTGCCTCTCTTCCTCACTCTCCCGCGTCTCCATCCTCTCCCCGGAACACTCCCCCCTCCTCTGTTCTCCTCACCGAGTGGAGCCGTCGCCGCCGCTTGCTGCTGCCGCGGCCACCGCCTTCCCCTCACCCCTCTGACGTGCCCGAGAGCCCCACCTTCGCCTTCTACGCCTCCTCGACGAGCCAAGCAATCGGGGACGCGCCGTATTGCCGCCATCGACATCATCTTCAACCTCGGGCACCGCCGATCTCCGTCGCCGATATGTCGTCCACAACCCGTCCCCGAGCCCAACGAGACCGCCGACGAACTCGCTGTGAGCTCCACTCCGTTTCCCCTCCTTCGTTTTGCTCGTTTCCGTACCGTAGCACCCCCGCCCACATTCCCGAGCACCGCCGTCCGCCATGGCCGCGTAGCTCTCCTGACCTGAGCCCCTCTGCTCGAACCCGTGGCACCAGCGCGCTTCTGGTGGCCCGCGGATGCCGTCTGGACCATCAGCTTCTCCCCTAGCGCGCCGCAGCCCCAACCCCACACATGGCCGAACTCCGGCCGCCGCCAGGAGCCCGTTTCCGGCGAACCCCGGCCTCCCTGTGCCCAGCTGCATGCGCCACTAGATGCGCGAGAGCACGGGCTCCCTCTTGGTGCCCTCAGCGCGACCAGCCGCGGGCTGTAGCGCCATCCCGAGAAACTCCGGCGAGGTCCCGCCGTCGCCATGGTCGCCGGCGTCACTAGCCGACGTGGCCGCGTGATTAGCACTAATCACGGCCAGATAACCTCCCCAGAGCCGCTGACGTATGGGCCCCACGCCCTTATTTAATCCTTATCTTTTTCTGTTAAGTTTTAATCTAACCACCATGGGCCCACACGTCAGCTTTGACCAAGTTGACGTGGCTGTTGACCTGGTCCCACCTGTCATTGTCACTAACCAGCACTAGTCACTGACCAGTGGGCCCCACTGGTCAGGTTTGACCTGGGGCGCCTAGTTGACTCTGCTGACGTCACAGTGACATGGGGCTGACGCAATAAGTATTTTCTGGATTTAAAAATATTCAGGACATTCCAGAAAATAGCTAAAACTTCAATAAATCATAGAAATTCAACCGTAACTCCAAATTAAATAAATTATATATGAAAAATTATCAGAAAAATTCAAGGAATCCATCTGTACCATTTTCATGCATGTTAGAACAACTTATAGCTGCTGTTTAGCACAAATCAGTTAAATGGCATTTGAATAATCACATATGGAGTTTAAATTTGAATCTTGTATTCCAACCAACTTCATTTAATCTGTTGCTAGTTGCATTAGCTCAAAACACATTCATTTTGCCATGTCATGATCATGCATCATATTGTGCATTGCATTGATTGTGTTCCCTTCCATGTTGCCGGTAATTGTCCCCTCTCGATAGACGTGATACCGATGATGTGATCGTTGACACTGATGAAGACTCAATGCTATCTTCAGAAGTGCCAGGCAAGCAAAACCCCCTTGTTCATTCCGATAAAATCCCACTCTCTCGCTCCTGCTCTCTTTTACTGCATTAGGACAACAACGACATATTTGATACTTGCTGCGGTAGCTGAACCCTTTATCCTTTGCATGACCTGTCATTGCCACAGTAAATAGATGAAACCCACTAGCATGAGTAGGAGTTGTTTGAGCCCTGATGTGCCTACTCATTCATGCTTGTTTGTCATGCTTGCTACTGCTTAGAGTTGAGTCAGGTCTGATTCATCGGGGATGAATCAGAGGCGTGTGAACATGTCCTACTGTGTGTGAGCTAAGTGTGTGAACACGATTTGGTAAAGGTAGCGGTGAGAGGCCATGTAGGAGTACATGGTGGGTTGTCTCATTGCAGCCGTCCTCAGGAACTGAGTTCTGTGTTTGTGATCCATGATTCAGCTACTACCACGCATTGGGCCCGAAACCAATGGACCCTCTCGGCTTCTTGATCACCCTTGTCCTCTGTCCAGGAGTTGCAAGTAGTTTCTGGTGTTTGTAGTATGCTGGAGGCCGTGGGCAGCGCTGACCGGAGGGGTGGGCTGTGATGCGGTAGGCACGTGGCCGGGTATACCGGGCGCCCGTTTGGTGTCACGGAACCCTGTTTACATCGTTTGGGGCTGTGAGCGAAACTCCGGCCGGATCTCCTCATGGATGGAACCCGAATAGGCGATAAACCTGGACTAGAGACTCGAGTGTTTAGGTAGGCCGTGGCCGACACCCACGTTGGGCTTCCGCTTGAAGGTTGCCGAGTACATGTCGTGTAAACGGCGGTAAGTGGTGAGAGCGTGTGTGAAGAAGTACACCCCTGCAGGGTTAATATGATCTATTCGAATAGCCGTGTCCGCGGAAAAGGACTTCTGGGTTGCTTATATCAGTTCATAGACAAGTGAAAGTGGATACTCTAAAATACGCAAGATAAGCGTGAGTGCTATGGATGGCGTTCTCGTAGGGGAACGAGAGCGGATCCATAGTGGTGTATTGATATGGTGAATATGTGGACTCGTGTGCGCCACCTCAAAAGGAGTTACTTGTAGTCGTAGGTTAGGATAGCCACCGAGTCAAAGCTGGCTTGCTGCAGTTAAACCCCACCATCCCCTTTGTTGATAATGATGCATATGTAGTTAGTTCTGATGTAAGTCTTGTTGGGTACATTTGTACTCACGTTTGCCTATTTTATGTTTTGCAGAGAGACTTCGGTCTCACTAGTAGTTCGCGTGGTCTTCGATGTTTAGCTTGTTACCTCAGCTACGATCTTGTGCCTCGGCAGGATCTGGTAGATAGTCAGGCTTCTCAGCCTTTTTCAGTTATAGATGTATGTACCCAAACATGATAGCTTCCGCTTGTGCTTTGACTTGTATGCTCTGATTGTTGGGTCATGAGACCCATGTTTGTAATATCTCGCTCCTCGGAGCCTATTGAATAAATTACTGGAGTCGTAGAGTCATGTTGTGATGCCATGTTGTATTTGCACATATCGAGCATATTGTGTGTATGCTATTGAAATGCTTGGTATGTGTGGGATCTGACCATCTAGTTGTTTATCTTTAGTAGCCTCTCTTACCGGGAAATGTCTCCTAGTGTTTCCACCGAGCCATGGTAGCTTGCTACTGCTCCAGAACACTTAGGCTGGCCGGCATGTGTCCTTCTTCGTTCCTATGTCTGTCCCTTCGGGGAAATGTCACGCGATGAATATCGGAGTCCTGTTAGCCCGCTACAGCCCGGTTCACCGGAGTCCTGCTAGCCCGGTGCTACAGCCTGGATTCACTCGCTGATGACCGACACGTTCGATGCTGGGTCATGAATGCCTGTCCCTGTAAGTCTGTGCCACTTTGGGTTTACGACTAGCCATGTCAGCCCGAGCTCCTTATCATATGGATGCTAGCGACACCGTCATATACGTGTGCCAAAAGGCGCAAACGGCCCCGGGCTAAGGTAAGGCGACACCCGTGGGAATATCGTGCGTGAGGCCGCAAAGTGATATGAGGTGTTACATGCTAGATCGATGTGGCATTGAGTCGGGGTCCTGACAAAACTTTTCAGAATAATACACATAATAAGCATGTATTCTTTATTCTGGGGATACATAGTTCTTGCTGAAAATAAACTTCTAAAGTACTTCAATTTATTCCCTCCCGGCGCGTGCTACGCCTACTGCTCAAAGCCAAGCTCAGGATCATTACCACTTTGGGATGCAAAAATAGAAATTAAGCAAGGGTGAGTATGATGATTCATACCCAACAAGTAGCATTTATTCAAGGGTACAAAAGGAGAAAGTGTTATGGATATCACAACGGTGTAATTCAGTTTCAAGGAAATGATACGACAGTAATGGACAGATTTAGCGGCGGAAAATAAAGTAGTGCAAAAGGCTGAATTAAAAGATGATATTAAACAGAGTTCAACGGAATACTGGAAATATTTATAGCGGTGTATAGGGAAAAATATTGGTATCACACGTGACCAGCAAGGTTCCCTACCCGGGACTCACAGGGGTGAATATTCACACTTTTACACTCTTAAGAGGGGTACTCCGACATCGATAGTCTCGACCAGAACCATGTGGGTTCTAGAGGAGCATAGCCCTTCGACCCCCTGAGGCACGACAACTTGACTTACTAGTATGGGTCGTTCCCAAGGATCCATCACCGATACCCTGTTCGGAACAAGTGTCGCCCCCAGCGGAGAACTCAGACAGTCCCATACCTGAACCGTGACCGGTACAATATGTTTGCGGTCGTGACACCAATATAGACAATATGTGAATATGGAAATAAGGAGGTCAGTGGTATGATGAAACTTATGTAGTAATCCTCACGTCCCCACGTAAGCCCAAATAATCATGACGATTACTTGCTCACCGGAATATATTTCTCTTCAACAGTACCGTGGCCAACGAACAGAAGAAAGTTGCAGAAGAACTCATATATCACGGTACAGTGGCTAGCAAAAGAAATACTAGCAGGAGTATATCTCTAGATCAGTGTAACAGTGTGCAAGTCGCAGGACCAAGCATAGCAACAAAATATGAACAGAGGAACTGCTACTTGCCTGACAGCAGTACCCGTCTACCACGCGGTCGCTAGGAACAACACCAGCGAGAGCTCCAACTTCTTCTTCCAGCAGACGACTCTGACTAATGTGTCAATGGTCCTACGCTACAGCACCTGGTCGCCTTATATACTGGTAACAAGTGAGTAGCTCCTTGTGAACACATTAATCGTCGTCCAGCCGCCGCCGTAACTCCTGCTTGCTCCAAAGGATAAGCTAGTGCCCCTTTGCTTCACCTAATGGCTGGTTCGATGCACCTACTAGCTCATGCATGCATATGTTTCTAACCAGAGCAATGACACATACATTCTATCTCTCAAGGAAAAGACACGTAGCCATGCAACAAGCCTTCTCATCGCTGCATGCAAAAATATCTACTGCCCTAGACGGTGGTACAGTGTAATCCAAGAGCTAGCTAGCCTGTGAGAAGAAAATACAACTAACCTTACTGAGCTAGTCGGCAGGCTACGTACATGCATTACGGCAACGGTGACTAGATGGATGCATGCAGTGCGTTGAGTACAGACCATGGATGTGGTGCATGCCATGCATTGATGCATGCATGTGAGTGTACGTGGATTGCTCAAGCAAATGCAATACTCCACCATCTTCTAATACAAAGAAAATCTACTAATGATTGGGATGCACCTATTGGTCTTAAGATATTTATCTCCAAAATTATTTATAAATACTAGCATGCCTGAGTTATTAGAAAAATGATAGTTAAGCAAAATTTAATTCTAAATGACAATCGATGCATTTTAATTATCCTTAAGTAACACACGGGTGTTACATCCTCCCCGCCTTATAAAAATTTCGTCCTCGAAATTCAATTACCGGTCGATAGAAGATGCGGAAAGTTTTTGTGAAGTTCGTCTTCTTTTTCCCATGTTGCCTCGTCCTCATTGTGGTTACTCCACTGGACTTTGACAAATCGGATAGTCCTTTTTCTCATTACTCGATCTTTGACATCTAGTATTCTCAGGGGGTACTCCTCGTATGATAGGTCTGGTCTCAGTTCCATGATCGGTAGTTGTGTTGCTTCTGGCAGTGTCTCGCATTTCTTCAGTGTGGATACATGAAAAACATTATGTACCCCTGACAAGTTTGGAGGCAGCTCTAATCGGTAGGCTACTGGTCCAACTCTGCCAATAATTTGAAAAGGTCCTACATACCTTGGACTCAACTTTCCTTTCAAACCAAAACGTCTCGTACCTTTTCGAGGTGAAACCTTTAGGTATACTAGATCTCCCTCTTGAAATTCAACTTCCCTCCATTTGGTGTCTGCTTGTTTCTTTTGACGGTTTTGTGCCGCCGTTAAATGCTCCCGAACTACTCGTAGTTTTTCCTCTGCCTGTTGAACTAATTCTGGGCCTATATACTTCCTCTCACCAATTTCTTCCCAGCATATAGGAGAACGACATCTCTTACCATACAAAGCTTCATACGGATCCATCTTTATACTGGATTGATAACTGTTGTTGTATGCAAATTTGACTAGAGGAAGGGACTCATCCCACTTTTCTTTGAAGTCCAACATGCTTGCTCGAAGCATATCTTCTAGTATTTGTATGACTCGCTCTGTTTGTCCATCAGACTGGGGATGATAGGCTGTACTAAAATTCAGTTTGGTCCCCAAGGTCTTATGTAAACTTCTCCAAAATCTTGAAACGAACCTTGGATCTCGATCTGAAGCAATATTTACAGGGACGCCATAGTTCGTAACTATCTCCCTAATATATAACCTTGTTAATTTTTCAAGGGTCATTGTTTTCTTGACTGGTATGAATTGTGCCACCTTGGTCAATCTGTCTACTATAACCCATATAGAATCATATCCTGCGGAAGTTTTCGGCAATCCGGTAACAAAATCCATACTGATATCCTCCCATTTCCAACTAGGAATTCTTAGCGGTTGCAGGAGGCCTGGTGCTTTTTGATGGTCCACCATTACCTGCTGACATATTGGACATTCCAGGACGAATCTTGCTATTTCTCTCTTCATATTTGGCCACCAAAAATTTCCTTTAATATCCCGATACATCTTTGTGCTACCAGGATGTACAGTGTATGGAGTGGTGTGAGCTTCTTACATGATCTCCAATTTCAACTCTGCATTTTTAGGTACACAAATACGTTCTCTCAACCATATAGATCCATCCATCCGTATGTGAAATTCGGATGGCTTTCCTTGCTCTATGCTTTCTCGGAGACTGACAAGAAAAGGATCTTCCAGTTGCTTTATCCTAATTCTTTCTTGAAGATCAGGTTTGACCTGTAGTGCCATAATAGTGATCAATGGGTCACGTACATGCACCTCTATTCCCATCTTGTCTAAGTCCTCCAAAATCTTCCTTTGTGAGGTGATTAAAGATGCCACATTGCAATCAGCTTTTTTGCTTAGCGCGTCAGCTACTGCGTTTGCTTTACCCGGATGGTAATTGATATTGACATCGTAGTCTTTAAATAGCTCGATCCATCTTCTCTGCCGCATATTTAATTCCTTTTGTGTGAAGATATATTTTAAACTCTTGTGGTCAGTAAAAATCTCACAGTGTTCTCCATACAAATAATGTCTCCATATTTTTTAGAGCAAAGATTATAGCACCTAATTCCAGATCGTGTGTTGGATAATTTTTCTCATATGGTCTAAGTTGTCGAGAGGCATATGCGATTACCTTGTTGTTCTGCATGAGGACACAACCGAAACCAATTTTTGAAGCATCACAGAAAATAGTAAATCCAATCCCATTTATTGGTATTGCGAGAACTGGGCAGACACTAGTCGACGTTTTAAATCTTGAAAACTTTCTTCGCACTTCTCGGTCCAGGTTAACTTTACTCCTTTGCGAGTGAGCTATGTCAGTGGCACTACAAGCTGAGCAAAACCTTCAATAAATCTCCGGTAATATCAGGCTAACCCAAGAAAACTTCTTATCTCAGCAATCGTGGTTGGTCTGTTCCAGTCCAACACTGCCTGAACTTTTGTTGGGTCTGCAGATATACCCTCTCCAGAAATAATGTGGCCTAGGAATGATACTTTGTCTAACCAAAAGTCGCACTTCTTGAGTTTAGCGTATAACCGGTGTTTCCTCAATGCTTGAAGTACTGCTCTCAAATGTTCGGCGTGTTCCTCTTCTGTCTTTGAATATATTAAAATATCATCAATAAATACCACAACAAACTGGTCCATGAATGGTCTGAATACACGATTCATTAAATCCATAAAAGCTGCGGGTGCATTTGTTAATCCAAACGGCATGACTATATATTCGTAGTGTCCGTATCTGGTGCAAAAAGCTGTCTTTGGAATATCTCCTTCTTTAATTTTTAGCTGGTGATACCCCGATTGCAAATCTATCTTTGAAAATACCCGCGAGCCTTGTAGCTGATCAAATAAATCATCGATCCTAGGCAAGGGATATTTATTCTTAATAGTTACCTTATTCAGCTCCCGATAATCAATACATAATTGCCAACTGCCATCTTTCTTCTTTACAAATAATACTGGAGCGCCCCATGGTGACATGCTTGGACGAATAAATCCCTTTTCTTCTAACTCTTTGATCTGTTGCTTGAGTTCTTTTAGTTCTGCTGGAGCCATTCTGTATGGGGTCTTTGAAATAGGATTAGTACCAGGGACCAGGTTTATGCTGAACTCAATCTCTCGGTCCGGTAGAATTCCAGGTAACTCTTTAGGAAATACATCAGGAAATTCTCTAACCACAGGAATATCCTCTATACGTTTCTCCTTTATTTCCAAGTTCCTAACTTGTGCGTACCTTGTTTACTCGTGGCTCCCTTGGTACACTATTTTCTGTTGACCAGGTACTTGAAGTATCACTTTCTTCCCATGGCAATCAATAGTTGCATGATTTTCAATCAACCAATCCATGCCTAGTATTATATCAAAATCATGCATATCTAGTACTATCAAATCTGCCCGAAGTTCATGTCCCCTTATAATAACCGGACAATTAGTGCATACCCTTCGAGTTATCATCTCAGCCATTGGAGACTCTACCACGATTTTTTTCTTTATAGATGTACTTTCTATTCCATGGGTACCAATAAATTTAGAAGATATAAAAGAGTGGGTAGCACCAGAGTCAAACAAAACAACTGCATTATGAGAACATACTCGGAACGTACCTGTAACCACATTGCTATCATTGTCCACCTCATTTTGAGTCAAATGATTTACTTTAGCACGAACAGGCTGTTGCTTCCTTCTAGGATTGTTCGTGTACCGAGGAGCAATATTCGCCTTAGGAGGCGGTGCAGGTAGGTACAATGGTGTTTTTGGTGCAGGCAAAGCAAATGACTGATTATGAGTAAAATTCTTGTTCCGGCACTGACTGATAACATGTCCCTCCTTGCCGCATCCGAAGCATTTTCCCTATCGCTGCTCACACTGGGAAGCCATATGATCTCCATGACAAATAACACATTTATTAACTATGGGCTGATATGTTGCTCGATTATTTGGGCGCCAATTTTGATGTGCCTTCCTTTGCATGTTTCCTTGACCACGGTCGTCGAACCTCATCTTTTTGTTTGGTTTCTCAACTTCAGCACGTTCTTCAAGGTATGCTTGTTCCACTGTAAGAGCCTTGTTAGCTATGTCACGAAATGATTTTAATTCAAATACCTCCACGCGCGCCTTGATAGGTTGACGTAGGCCTTGAGCGAACCTTCGCGCCTTTACTTCATCATTTTCAACGTACGCCATCACATAACGGGCAAGTCTAGAAAAATTAATTTCATATTCTGCCACGCTTTTATCACCTTGCTTTAGCTGTAGAAATTCAAGCTCCATTTTCCTCTGAACACTTTCAGGAAAATATTTTCTTTGAAATTCTTGCCTAAATATCGCCCAAGTAACCAAATAATTTTATGGATATTTCTTTTTGTGCACATTCCACCAATCAAAAGCTCCACCTTGTAGCATAAACGTAGCTAGTGTCACCTTCCCTTGCTCTGGACAGTGCCTTGCTTCAAATATTTTTTCTATCTCAGTTAACCAGTCATCTGCGTCCATAGGATTAGCACTGCCAGGCCGCTTCAGTCGCATGAATTGGCACAAGCTGTCCTGTGTCCCACCCTCATGAGAGTTCTCTCCTCGGGGTGACTGTTGTACTAACTGCTCCAAGATTACAGTCTGTCGCATTTGAGTTTGTTCCTGGTAGTTCAAAATCTCCAAGAGCAAATTACTTGGAGGAAGTTGATCTTCTGCGGTCCTTTGAGATCCACCGCTACCTCCAGCGTGGGTAGTAGAAAAATCTCCATGATCGTGGTTAGCCATCTATACAATCATGAAGGATGGAGAGCAAAATAAATAAATAAATTGCCACTCTTCATAGCATGCATCAGTACATAAAATTTGATTTTACTATATAAGAGGGTTGACATGTACAACCAAAATTTGCACAGCCTCATCTGACAGGAGTGCTAGTGTCAACATCAAGCTACATGCAAAGGCTAGTAAAAGTGGAAGCAACCTACTACTACTAGGGTTGCTACATGAGGCAGACATCACATGCGAACTGGATAGGTCACACCATTACACACTAGATACTAGTAGCTCTGCCACTTCATTTATTTAAGCTAGTACGTACGACCACTCAAGTTGTACTATCGCCTGCTAGCTAGTACGTTGCACGCCCTTAGTTATTTCCTTTCTCATCCTTCATTGCTACAAGCTGCTGACGGAGGCACCAGTTCTCTGCCTTCAAATCCATCATCTCACTCTCATGTTTGTTGTTGACGTCTTCCAGCTCATCTCTTTCTTGCTTTAGCTTCTTGGTCTTGTGTCCCTCCTCCTCGATCCAGCGATCGCGGTCCTCCACCTCTATTTCATGGTCATGCTTTATTTCATAAAGTTGGGCCTGATGCTCCTGCTCTAACTCGTCTAGTTCTTGCTTCCTACGAACCTCATGGTACTGCTGGAGTTGTGCAATCTCCTCCTGGTGTTGCTGCTCAGAACGTGCCAAGTCCAGCAAAGTCTCCCAGTACTCATAGTTGTGCAAGTCCACTAGGCCAAAGTTCAGACTAAAGTAGAGTGATTTAAGCGCTTCATGAGCCGCCGAGCACCCAGCTTCATGATCATCCTCGCCATAGCCATAGAAGGTAGTGTATGCACCAGGGTCATGTGGAGTGACCTGCACGTGCACAGCTCCCTGGATTCCTCCATCCGAAAGAGCACTAGTAGAGATCACTGGTGGCTCTAGGTGAAAATGATCGGCTACCTCCTCGAGGATTTGCACAAAGTTAAGATGGAAGATGGTTGGGCCATCCATCCCTGATTCCAACCACACATATTAGCACTAACAAAATGCATGCATAAGAAGTGAAATACTAAATTTCATGACAGGACATATAATCAAATGAGCCACGTAAATGTTAGCTTCACATAAAGTAAGCACAAAAAAGAGCGTTTCTAACTTACACGCACAAAATAATACCCTGGTTATTCCCCATTAGTTGTAACAGTTTTTAATTTTATTTAACCTAAGCTCTGATTACCACTTAAACTGACACGCCCCAAAACATGGTTCGGATGTAACAGCCGCCACGTGTTTATAAACAAAAGATTATAAACGTGTGAGGCCTAAACTAAAACTTTTCACAATAATACACATAATAAGCATGTATTCTTTATTCTAGGGATACATAGTTCTTGCTGAAAATAAACTTCTAAAGTACTTCAATTTATTCCCTCCCGGCGCGTGCTATGCCTACTGCTCAAAGCCAAGCTCAGGATCATTACCACTTTGGGCTGCAAAAATAGAAATTAAGCAAGGGTGAGTATGATGATTCATACCCAGCAAGTAGCATTTATTCAAGGGTACAAAAGGAGAAAGTGTTATGGATATCACAACGGTGTAATTCAGTTTCAAGGAAATGATACGACAGCAATGGACAGATTTAGCGGCGGAAAATAAGGTAGTGCAAAAGGCTGAATTAAAAGATGATATTAAACAGAGTTCAACGGAATACTGGAAATATTTATAGCGGTGTATAGGGAAAAATATTGGTATCACACGTGACCAGCAAGGTTCCCTACCCGGGACTCACAGGGGTGAATATTCACACTTTTACACTCTTAAGAGGGGTACTCCGACATCGACAGTCTCGACCAGAACCATGTGGGTTCTAGAAGAGCATAGCCCTTCGACCCCCTGAGGCACGACAACTTGACTTACTAGTATGGGTCGTTCCCAAGGATCCATCACCGATACCCTTTTCGGAACAAGTGTCGCCCCCAGCGGAGAACTCAGACAGTCCCATACCTGAACCGTGACCGGTACAATATGTTTGCGGTCGTGACACCAATATAGACAATATGTGAATATGGAAATAAGGAGGTCAGTGGTATGATGAAACTTATGTAGTAATCCTCATGTCTCCACGTAAGCCCAAATAATCATGATGATTACTTGCTCACCGGAACATATTTCTCTTCAACAGTACCGTGGCCAACGAACAGAGGACAGTTGCAGAAGAACTCATATATCACGGTACAGTGGCTAGCAAAAGAAATACTAGCAGCAGTATATCTCTAGATCAGTGTAACAGTGTGCAAGTCGCAGGACCAAGCATAGCAACGAAATATGAACAGAGGAACTGCTACTTGCCTGACAGCAGTACCCGTCTACCACGCGGTCGCTAGGAACAACACCAGCGAGAGCTCCAACTTCTTCTTCCAGCAGACGACTCTGACTAGTGTGTCAATGGTCCTACGCTACAGTACCTGGTCGCCTTATATATTGGTAACAAGTGAGTAGCTCCTTGTGAACACATTAATCGTCGTCCAGGTGCCGCCGTAACTCCTGCTTGCTCCAAAGGATAAGCTAGTGCCCCTTTGCTTCACCTAATGGCTGGTTCGATGCACCTACTAGCTCATGCATGCATATGTTTCTAACCAGAGCAATGACACGTACATTCTATCTCTCAAGGAAAAGACACGTAGCCATGCAACAAACCTTCTCATCGCTGCATGCAAAAATATCTACTGCCCTAGACGGTGGTACAGTGTAATCCAAGAGCTAGCTGGCCTGTGAGAAGAAAATATAGCTAGCCTTACTGAGCTAGTCGGCAGGCTACGTACATGCATTACGGCAACGGTGACTAGATGGATGCATGCAGTGCATTGAGTACAGACCATGGATGTGGTGCATGCCATGCATTGATGCATGCATGTAAGTGTACGTGGATTGCTCAAGCAAATGCAATACTCCACCATCTTCTAATACAAAGAAAATCTACTAATGATTGGGATGCACCTATTGGTCTTAAGATATTTATCTCCAAAATTATTTGTAAATACTAGCATGCCTGAGTTATTAGAAAAATGATAGTTAAGAAAAATTTAATTCTAAATGAAAATCGATGCATTTTAATTATCCTTAAGTAACACACGGGTGTTACACTTCGGCTGGCACTCTACTGCCTGCCGTCCCTGGGAGGCGGACGAACAAGTCGTCACCCACCTTCTGATACTTGTCCGAGGAAGGGTGTCGGTGTCAAAACCGGCGGATCTCGGGTAGGGGGTCCTGAACTATGCGTCTAAGGCGGATGGTAACAGGAGGCAGGCGACACGATGTTTACCTAGGTTCGGGCCCTCTCTATGGAGGTAATACCCTACTTCCTGCTTGATTGATCTTGATGATATGAGTAATACAAGAGTTGATATACCATGATATGTTTGAGGCTAAACCCTAGAAGCTAGCCTATGGTATGATTGTTGTTGTCCTACAGACTAAACCCTCCAGTTTATATAGACACCGGAGGGGGCTAGGGTTACACAGAGTCGGTTACAATGGGAGGAGATCTACATATCTGTATCGCCAAGCTTGCCTTCCACGCCAAGGAGAGTCCCATCCGGACACGAGACGAAGTCTTCAATCTTGTACCTTCATAGTCCAACAGTCCGGCCAAAGGGTATAGTCCGGCTGTCCAGATACCCCCTAATCCCGGACTCCCTCAGTAGCCCCTGAACCAGGCTTCAATGACGATGAGTCCGGCGCGCAGATTGTCTTCTGCATTGCAAGGCGGGTTCCTCCTCCGATTACTCCATAGAAGATTTAGAACACAAGGATAGTGTCCGGCTCTGCAAAACAAGTTCCACATACCACCGTAGAGAGAATAATATTTCTGATATGTTGACGTATTTGATATCATGACATCACGCCATGGCCCGGTAATTATCGAACCGTTTTCCTCAACTAGCCTTGGCGCACATCGCGAGGCGGTTTCCTTGGCACGTCTTGTAGAAGCAGAGATCGTGTCCCCTTATCACGAGATTCTCATCAATACGGGCGTGGGTAACCCAACTGCGCCATCAATCGCGGCGCTTGGGTAATAAGCGAGTTAACCAGGCTAGTGGGGGCATATAGTTTCATCCGCCCTTATAAAGGGATAAGAGTTCGCCTTTTTCACCCACGCCTTCTTCCTCTTCACCTATCCATTCTCGCGCACTCGAGCTCTAACACCCAAGTTGGCACCTTTCTCCTCAGACCGCCCCAACCATGTCCGGAGCAGGAGGAAAGTGGATGAAATCCTCCGTCACAGAGAAGGACGTAAAAAAGTTGCGGGGGTCCGGATACTTGAACGCAGATATCGCGCACCCGCTGCCCAATGCGGGGTAGATCGTCCCTACTCCAGAGCCCCATGAGAGGGTAGTTTTCCTCACCCTCTTCATCCGCGAACTGGGATTTCCTCTTCACCCATTCGTCCGCAGCCTCATGTTTTACTATGGGCTGGACTTTCATGATCTGGCCCCCAACTTCATCCTCAACATCTCGGCGTTTATTATCGTGTGCGAGGCCTTCCTCCGCATCCGGCCCCACTTCAGCCTATGGCTGAAGACCTTTAATGTCAAGCCGAAGGTTGTAAGCGGCCAGCAAGAGGAATGCAGAGGCGCCATAGTGGGCAAAATTCCCAATGTCACATGGCTCGAGGGCTCCTATGTGGAGACCATAAAGGGGTGGCAATTGGGGTGGTTCTACATCACCGAGCCACGCAATCCCAAATGGGCGGCGGCCCCCAAGTTCCGATCCGGGATCCCTATGCGGCTCACCTCCTGGAAAGAGAAGGGACTGCCCTGGGGTAACCCGGTAGAGCTGACCGGACTCCAGACCTGCATCAACAACATGATGAACAGGAAAATCAAGCTCGTCAACGTGGACCATGTCATGCTCTTCCGCCGGATCCTCCCATGTCAGCAACGGGCGTTCAATCTATGGGAGTTCGACCTGGCCCGGCACTAGACTCTGCGCGAGCTCTTCGACACGACACACACGTATCAATACTAGGAAAAGGGCTATAGATGGAATTGACACTAATGGCGCACCAGACATGTGGTGCGCCATTACTATATACTAATGGCGCACCATGTTTTGGTACGCCATTAGTGTCCAAATACTAATGGCGCACCACATCCGCGGGTGCGCCATTAGTAAAAAAAATTGTTTTTAATTTTTTCAAAACTACTAATGGCACACCGTGGGAGTGGTGCGCCATTACTAGTTGAACTAGTAATGGTGCACCACATCCACGGTGCGCCATTAGAATTTTTTTTAAAAATTTTGTCAAAACTACTAATGGCGCACCGTGGGTGTGGTCCGCCATTACTAGTTGAACTAGTAATGGCGCACCATGCCACGATGCGCCATTAGTAACTTGGCCACCACTTCCACCGAATACACCCCCCCCTGTGGATCGCCTTTTCAGTTTAAAAAAAATAAAAGAAAATGATGAAAAGTCAAAAAAATAAAAGAAAATAAGTTTCCCATGTGATATGTGGTCTAGTTGTTGGGAAAATTTGCAAATATGAATTTCGACTTCATTTGCAAAATCTCTCGAGAATTTGTAAAAATGGGCATAACTTTTGCATACTAACTTGGATGAAAAAGTTTTTTATATGAAAAATCATCTACTCGAAAAGTTACATCCAAATTTAATCGGGGGTACCCCGTTAAACATATTCAAAATCCTCAAAAACCTAACAGAAAAAAAGATACGGGGCTTTTAAGATCTGGAGAGGCAAAAAAATTCAAAAAAATTCAAACTCACTAATGGCGCACCTGCCCATGGTGCGCCATTAGTATCTTCCCGCCTTCAAAATTTAAAATAAGTCAAAAAAATAAAAAAAAAGTTACTAATGGCGCACCTGCCCATGGTGCGCCATTAGTATCTTCCCGCCTTCAAAATTCAAACTAATTCAAAAAAATACAAAAAAGTTACTAATGGCGCACCTGCCCATGGTGCGCCATTAGTATCTTCCCACCTTCAAAATTCAAAATAAGTCAAAAAAATAAAAAAAGTTACTAATGGCGCACCGGCCCATGGTGCGCCATTAGTATCTTCCCGCCTTCAAAATTCAAAATAAGTCAAAAAAATAAAAAAAAGTTAGTAATGGCACACCTGCCCACGGTGCGCCATTACTATGTCGTATATATGGCTGGGCGCATCTCCTCCACTCCACCTCTCCTCCACTCCATCTCCTCCTCTCCTCTCCTCCACTCCACCTCTCCT